>NW_017387332.1:5742-213393 GCF_001636725.1 Cordyceps fumosorosea ARSEF 2679 | reverse complement strand
TTTATAGAATTAGCACTTCTTTACCTCCACTAGTAACTTATTATCTTATAGAGTTTTTAACACCTCATAGACATACTTCTTATATTCTTTAAGTGTGTTTAAGTAGATAAGGATATTATTAAGGTATATAACTATAAAGTTATTAAGCTATTTTTATAAAACGTGATCCATTATTATCTAGAACGTTACTAGTGTATTAGTGAGCCTAAAAGGCATCACTAGATACTTATAGTGTCCTCTAGTAGTTTAGACTGCTGTTATCTATTCGTAGCCCTCTTTAACTCGTATTAAGTTATAGGCTCCTTTTAGATTAAGGGTTATAAACTATTTAGCTTTACTAACTTTATCTTGGATTTTAGTAATTAATAGTAATGGATACTAGTTCTTAATCGTGATCTTATTTAGTTACTAATAGTTAACATATAGTTGTAGTTTTCTATTCTTCTTTAGTACCCACAGGATTAAGTATCCTGCTAGGGACTTAGATAGTCTTATGTATCCCTTTTATAACATTTCCTCTAGATATTCTTTAAGCGCTTTATCTTACTCTAGGTTCTAGGGATAAACTTTATAGAACTTAGGTTCCTTACTAGGCTAGAGTTTAATCTTATAGTCCTAGTGTGAATACTCTAGTAGTCCTGTTTCTAGCTTGTCACTGAATAGCTTACTGTACTATAAGTATTCCTTAGGAATCTCTATTGTCTTAGCTTTTAGCTCTCTAGCGATCATATATAGTCCTAGAGGCCTATCTTAATTTAATGAAGGTGCCTTCCGTCGGCCGCTCTTCTTCTTATAATCACATCCTAGGCCGCTCTTCTTCTTATAATCGCATCCTAGTGGATCCTACTAAAGTTAGTCTATTCTCTAGTTAACTCTAGGATTACTCGCCTATAACTAGGGTATCCTTAATATAACGTTGTGTTTTAAGATCTCTATAATATCTAAGGAGAGAGTGTGGTTTGTGCCTTAGATAGACATAGGAAGTTGTGTGGTTTCCTAATCCACCACTCTATGGCTATACTTAATGGCTTCTCCTTCTATGTTCGTGAGTCGGTAGGGCTCGTTTTTCTTTTTCTAAGGCAATTATAATTTATTAATAAGATTTAGCGAGATAAAATTTCCTTATACTCTACTATCGATCATTACCTAGATTAGTCTTCCTTTAATAAGGATGTTAACCGTAAGGTGACTTATACTACTAATGTCTATAGTATATAGAGACTAATTAGATCTCCGTTGAAGTATCGGTCCTAGTTATAACGACGGTTGTCGTTTCCTGAACTTCCTTCCTCTTATGCGTTAGTAGTCTCTTTATTAGACTTATTATTAGAGCTTTAGCGACGGTTGGTTTATCTGCCTACTGTGTTAATTAGATTTAGACTTAGTGAATCGTTCACTTATACACAGTTTCTATTATATTCTTATTACGTTAGACGTGCATAGATAGTGTAGGTATTTTCTATAACACGTTTGTTTTCTTTAGGTCTTCGTAGGAGGATGCTATTAGACTCCTTTTAATTTATTATAACCCACCCTTAAAGTTCCTCTTTATAGTAGGGTTCTTCTCCTATATTCGGGTCTAGGCACTACTTATACTTAATCTTTTCTAAGAGGTGTTTTTTATAGTAACTGTATACGTATAATACCTATAAGATTTAGTAGTGTGATAAGTGCGTTATAATAGTTTCTAGATATTCTAGGTCCTCTAGAATGTCATTAGGCTGGTCTTAATCCATTTAGATTGCTTCCTATAGTATTTCTAGATTAACGATTTTATAGTCTTTAATTAACACGATTTCTCATTATCCGTTCTTCTAGAGCGTGAAACGGTTCTTTAACTTAGTATATCCTATCTCCTTAGAGCGCGTCCTAATAAGGGATGCTGTAGGAGGTTCTATTGGATTTTCTCTATTATAGAGTTCTTCCTCTTTGTCTAGTAGTGGTTAGGTTCTAAAGTCCTAATCTTCGCCTAGGTACGTATCGTAGTCCGCCTAATGGTTAGTGTCTAAGAAATATTCTTCACTATTAACTATACTAACATTACGAGTTAGTAGGTCGCTATAGTTTATTGTATTTAATCCGTGATTCTCTTTAACTGGTTTCTATTGCTTCTTAGGTGCTCTGCACTTATTTATAAAGTGTCCTAGCTTTCTATAGTTATAGTATATTTTATTAGGTTTAGTTTAACTCTTATGTGCAGCGTTAAGTTCTATAGGGCCTAAGTGTGTTCTATAAGCCGTGGATCCTCTGTAACGTCTGCCGGTATTAGCCTATGGTGGCAACGGGTGGTTTCGTCGTCTAGTACCTTGTCCTCCACGTTCGAGTCGCCTAGTGTATAACCGATTATTAATCTTAATGATCTTTTTAACGAATGTGTTAAAGTCATTAGGTCAGTCTTCCTTAGCGATCTCATCCTTCATATCCTCCCTTAGTCCATTATAAAAGAGTTCTATTTAGCTGTCGTTATCCTAATTAATATAGTTAGCGATGCGCCTGAACTCTCGTGTGTAGTGCTGGGTAGATCCAGTCTGCCTTAGCGACTTAAGTTTGTGCGTTGTGGTTTGAATCTCGTCTAGGTCGCTAAATGCGGTTCGTAGCGCTTCTTTAAAATTCTTATATTTCGTAAAGATACGTGTAGTGTCGTTATTAGGTTTCTTATTATTGAGGTAGTCCCTAAGAGTCGGCTCCCACTATTCTATGGCTTTGCTAGTGAGAAGGTTTCCCATATAAAGGATCTTTATAGATTCCTTAGTGATAGAGTTATTAACTCTAAGATAGGCTTTAGCTTGTGTTAAGAAGGTGCGAACGTCTCCTCTGATTCTATTAAACGTGTTAGGTTTAGGAAACTTTAGTATTATTGCTTTTAGTTTAGGTAGTGTGGTAGCCTTAAGTTTTATTTCCTCTAGTTGTGTATAAAGGTACTTAACCTTAGTGTTAAGGTTAGTAATCTTAGCTACTAGGTTAGTAACTGTGGTTACTGGATCGGCATCTATAGCCGTTGGGTTGGTGGCCACTGCCGCCGTGTTAGTGTTCTTGCCGCTAGTAGTGGACATTGTGAAGGTTGACTGCTCGTGATCTTAAAGGTAACTCACTGAATAGGACTGATTAAAATGTAATAGTGGCTTAACCCTAATCCACAGTTAGTCTGTTTCTTAGGTAGAGAGTTGGTTTAAGTGCATAAGTGCACACGAGCAGTTATTATAGTGTAAGTCACATTAGGAGATGTCTCCTAATAGTAGAGCTATTACTTAGATTGATTAGTAGAGATCTAGCTGTCTATCTAGGAAATCCCCTTCCTTATATATCCCTCTATCCTCTACTGTACTCTTAGATCATACTGATCCCATCTGATCCTCACTTAGGCTGGATTAGACTAAGCCCGTCCGACGAGTCCACTTGGATCAGTTCGATCCCTCCTAATCCAATCACGTGATCTCGTGTCCTTGTACCTTCGTACCCAGGGAGCCTCACAGCTGCTCCCTCAGGTGTCACAGGCTTCCCTGCGGCTGCATAACGGGCCGCTCCTTCCGTCTTCCTATTCGTTTGTCACAGAAGGATGGTCTGACAAGATGACACTGGCATCCATGAATACGAATGGGCCACAACCCCTGGTAGAAATCTTGAGTGGGGAATGATGATTCTGAAATGTCTCTCTTGCTGAGCGTGGGATCAGACGCTAGTGATGACGCTGTTCAACCCCATTGGTTTATGCTATCCATCTCCAGAAGATGGCATGCTCCTCCATCATCGGCACCATATCTACCCCTCAAGGATACCACAGCCTCTCCGAGGTACGGGTGGAGATGGGCCAAGTTCCAGGTATTATTAACCAATCCCCGAGGATTTGACCTGCCTTGCTTGCTGAAAATGCTACGTCGCCCCGAACCCCACCAATCGTACTCCAGACGACCAAGGTAGTTGGGTTGGCAGCCAATGCTACGTATAAAATCCAAGCCTGGTGACTGCCCTGTGTCACAGTCATTCGATATGTTTCACGTTTGTCTTGTTTCCCAATCGTCATTATGCAATCTGCCCTACCTTCTGAGCACCGCGCCCTCGTGCTGGAAAGTCGCGAGTCTGGCTTTCAAGTCAAGGTGGTCACAACACCAAGGGCTACTCTTGGCAGTGCCATTGTCCGCGTCGCCGCCGCCGGCATTCTACCTTACCACCGAGAAGTCTACAGTGGCAATCGTCCCCTCGCGTTTCCCACACCCTTGGTAGCCGGTTTTGGCGCAATCGGCCATGTCGCCGCAGTCGGATCTGACGCAACAGCGTTGATGCCTGGACAACTTGTTTACGTCGACTGCGTTATACGAGCACGCGATGATCCGGATTGCCTCTTCCTAACAGCACATTACGAGGGATCTAGCGATGGCAGCAAGAAACTAATGCGCGACGTGTGGCGCAATGGGACGTTTGCAGAGTACGCCATGATGCCGCTAGAAAACTGCATCCCGCTGGATGAAGCAAGGCTATGCAGTGAGTTGGGATACTCACTCCAGGACCTGGTCTACATGGCGTACCTACTCGTGCCCTATGGTGGGCTAAGAGATATTAGCCTTCAGCCCGGCGAGACGATCATCGTGTGCCCAGCAACAGGGTTCTACAGCAGCTTAGGTGTCCAAGTCGCGATAGTGATGGGCGCGAGAGTGATTGCAATGGGCCGAAATGAGGAGAAGCTGGCAAAATTGAAAGAAGATGTCACAAGATATTCGCAAGCAGCGAACATCGAGACGGTAAAGATAACAGGGGATGAAACTAATGATACAGCTGCCTTGCTAGCATTTGGTGCCATTGATGCTGTTTTGGACATCACGCCTTCATCAGCATCCATGTCAACACATACAAAGAGTGCTATCAGGGCGCTACGTCAGGGTGGGAGGGTCAGCCTGATGGGATCTACCAAGAACATCGCGGTTCCGGAGATCATGACAAACAGCATAATGCTTCGAGGCAAATTAATGTATGATCGAGAGAGTGTCACAAAATTCGTCAAGATGCTAGAGAGGGGTTTGTTCCCAAAGGGCCATGGTTTCGCGGAGACGAAGACGTTCAAGTTGAATGACTGGAAGACAGCTTTCGATGCCGGCGCGGAACACAATGGTATCGGCAAATGTGTCGTCTTTACCCCATGATACTACGCATAGCTAGATTAAGCACAAATTATACCAGCCTAAAGCCCCTAGCCTACATGCCCTGTTGACTGCACACAGCCCTTAGAATCTATCCATACTTATCTCATTGTCCTCTTTGGTGGGCTGTTGCGATTATGTACGCATAAACAGAATGATTTTAATAAGCTTACTAGAAGATTTCACTATGCCTCATGACGCCATGGCGGGTTCTGTTTAGAACACGTTGCAGGCAAATAACTGGCTAGATAAAACTGCGCATATCCAGCTTCAAGAGACGCGGCAACAACCGAATTCTGGTTTCAAACTCAAATACATGAACTATGATCCCATTTGCGGATTAGGACAACTCCATCATATCTAACACTATGTCAGTGGATTGTCTTAGTGGGTGGGCGGTATCCATGACGTGATCTGCGCTGTCGGTGTATCGTGGGGTTGCTGGATAATCCCGAGATAGTCCACGCCGACAGAGGCGCCACTACACTCCAGCTGGATGGGGCGTTCCTGATGGGCCTGCCTCTTTTGTCGGCCCGTTCTGAAACTGTTGATACGATGAGACAAACAGTATCCATATGACCGGATTTGTAGCCAGGGCGATCTAGTAAATGAGACCGGCGTAAGACCCTGTATCCATTCTTTGTCCCCTTACTTTCGTCCCGTAGCATCTATTAAGAGAGGCAGACTTACCTAACGTCAGATGACAATATAGCTGTAGTACTTGCCACTTGCTACTCTGGTAGTAAGAGTGCTTTGGTAATTACTGCTGTAGATATGGTCAACCTTGATCACTAGTCTGGCACTTTTGACTAGATCCTACTGCGTTGTTGCTTGCACAGCTCTACGAATCAGTCTTTCAACGACGTAGGAATACTGTGGTAACTTAATGTATTGGACTTGGTGCTGTCAAAGTGGTTCGTATTGTGCGTCTTGACTTGGGCCCAATGCTAGAATGGGGTCCTCTCATACTTCCCCTCGGTTCCTCATCTCCAAGTATTCGGCGAATGATCTGAGCGATTGAGGTGCATCATCCACTCCCATCTTTACTTCGACCATATTGAGTCCATTGCCCTTTTTCAATCCTGCGTTGTTGATAATCTTTTGCAGCTCGCCCCAGTTTTGGGCAGCAAACGTCCTCACAGGATACGACGGCTCATCCTTTGGTGCTCCAAAATAACTGGGTGCCTCCAGGTTTCGCCATGGTTGGACATCGTTGTATGTTGCGTTAGGGCCATGGATGAGACGTTCGATTGTGTAGCCATTGTTGTTCAGAATAAAAATGGTGACATTGAGCCTATTCCGAATCATGTCGCTGACAGCTTGGGCTGACATTTGAAGGCTTCCGTCTCCCACAAATAAAATAGTCCTCCCCGGGCGTCGGGTGCCAGCCTCGCACATTTCCTTCTGAGCAAGTGAAGCTCCTTGACATGCGGCAAGCATGTAGCCAATAGAAAGCCAAATTGTAGAGTTTATGGCAACTGTCTCCCCTGGGAGAATGAGACTATGGCTGCCATATGAAGCAGTCCCAGTTTCGGTCAAGACGATATCGCCTGACTTGATGTAAGTGGAGATGAGAAGCCAGAATGAATACTGATCAACCGCGGACTCGTCTCTTGGCTTGGGGAGCTTGCGGAGAGCCTCCCTGGGAGTCTGGCACTCGTTTGGGTATGGGTCGGGCGCTGAGCGCCGCAAAGTCCTCAATCGAGCCAAAAGCTTGTTGAGGGTAGCCTTAATAGATATAGAACAGCCGCCAGTAAGTATTTCATCCGTGCCTCCTATTTGCACAGAATGCCTCTCAAAGGCGACGGTGACTTGAGGGTTGGGTATCGCAGTAAAGCCAAAGGTGTTGGTGTCCGAGTTCAGGGGGCCAAAATGGAGGACCAGGTCACGAGCTCCAGCCCATGCCTGGTGGGCTGAGGTTCCCGCTGATCCTAGGTGGACGCCATGGAAATTGGGCAAGTGTTCATCGACAACACCCTTGCCGCCCGGAGTTGCTAGTGTAGGGAAGTCAGTCTCCCTGACCAGGTCATTGATTTCCGCGTTGACGCAAAAGCCCGCGGCAAATGCATCAATCAATATCATAGGTCTCTTGCTGTCTTGGATCCGACCAACAAGTTTATGCACCAGTTGATCCTCAAAAGCTTCGTTGTAGCCGGGAATGGAGAGATCGAGTGGGGTGGAAGGTTCTGCCACTTTGGTCTTGACCATGTCAGAAGGCAGTTCAATATAAACAGGCCGGCTGTGTCGGACGCAATTTTGAAGAGTTGTGTCAATCAAAAGGGAAGCTGTTGACGGGTTTGAGAGATTTGCTTGGGAGACTGTAACAGATTTGAACATCTCTGCGAAAACCCTAAAGTTTCCGTCACCCAGGGAATGATGTAGGCATGCGCCAGCCTTTTGGGCTGCCACTGGAGGTGTTCCAACAATGTGCACTACCGGCACCTTCTCGGAATAGGCTCCTCCAATAGCATTGATGGCAGAGAGTTCGCCGACCCCAAATGAGGTGACGAGGGCTCCTATGCCTTTGATCCTGGCATACCCGTCAGCGGCATAGCCAGAATTCAGCTCGTTAGCATTCCCGACCCAGTGGATGCCTGCTGAATCGAGATAGTCCAGCACAGTCAGGTTATAATCTCCTGGAACACCATGAACTGACTGAATACCTATTTCAGCAAGTCGTCTCCATAGATACTCTGCCAGATCAATCTGAAGTGCCATTCTTTAAGTTGCGGGTAGTATGGCTACAAGCCACTCATAAGCTGGTGTCGCGAGAAGTTGGAGAATTGCTTGCGAGTCTTTGGACTAGACATGGATGGAACTTCACCCTGAAAGTGATTGCCGTGTTGGGCCCTTATAAGTGCGAAGTAAACAGGCCAGCCCAAGTTGTACTTGATATTCCACGGAGCAAAATTGCGAAGTATGTATTCGGGTGGAATCTTCTCCCCGTTCGCCGTATCCACATCACACCAGATTCACGGCATTGACGACCACAGTGAACTTGGCGTGTGGTGATAAACATTCATCCGGATGACCCCCGTCTACAGCGACTGGGTCTAGGAGAATGTCGGAATGGCCTCCGAACATTGTATAGACCTGCCGGTGCTATCTTGAGTCACAGTGCAAGTTTGGAAGTTGCCTATCGGCATAGTGTGGATCATAGAGAAAACGTGGAACGCCTTGCACTTGGGTGCCACGCGGAGTTACCGGGAACCGCGTCTCTTCGATCAGAACTTGTCAGACTCTGGAAATACCTGATACGGAGAAGTCAAGCCACATAGCCAACTTTTCTTAGCGTTTTGTTGCTACGCCAATAGAGGGTATCTCCGGGACCCAAACATTCTAGTGACCTGTGCCGACAGCACCTCTTAACCTTAAAAGCCCATGTCGCCCCATCTTGCCATTCCAATAATGGACCTATCAACCTACACACCTTTCACACACCTTTGGCCGAGACAAAGCCAGCCAGCATCCTTACAAATTTGCAATTTGATTTACGTACTGTATGACGTCGACATGTCGGGCCGGAAGGTTTCTTATGGTAATTACCTTCAGCATCGCCATCTCATTTCACGGGCAGCTATACTAACTATAGTGCTAGTAACACTTGACGTTTTCACGCCAGTCAGGTTAGTGCTGCCCCCGCAGACGGATCCTGAGAAAGAGTAATGTAGACTCTAACCACTTGACTCAGATACAAAGGAAACCAGCTTGCCGTCGTATTGGTCGATGAAGATGCGATCGCCCATGATCAGATGCAAATGATTGCAAGAGAATTCAACTTTTCCGAGACGGTCTTTTTGCATGCGAATAAGAGAAATGGTTCGATTCGAATCAAAATCTTCACCCCAGCCAATGAGATGGACTTTGCTGGACACCCAGTCATCGGAACTGGGCATGTCTTATTCCACAAGCTGCTCCCTGGACTGGTTCTTCAAGATCACACACCGGAAACTGCTAGTCTTCAAACAAATGCAGGGACCGTTGCGCTCCATTACGATCCTGTCCACAACTTGGTTTCCGCCGAGATACCCCATAACGTTCATATTCACAGTCGGGGCACACATGGAAACAGGCTCGCTGATACGCAACCTTGCCTAAATATGGAGGAGTCCTTCCAGTTGCAAAAGACCTACCCCACCATCTCCATCGTCAACGGAGTCACTTACATACTTGTCGATTTGACTGGGCAAAGCCATGTTTTTTCTGCAATACGACCAGGTGCGAGCCCGGTAGCGGAATTAGACGACAGTTGGTCACCTTCATTTACCGGTACCATGTACTATCAAGCACTCGGCAGAAGCACCAAGCAGGGGCGAAACGTCCAGGAGCTTAGGGTGCGTATGATTGCGATCAATCTCGAAGATCCTGCGTGTGGTAGTGGGTGTTGTGCACTTGGTGCGTACCTTGCGTTGCAGGATGGTGTTGCAGATGGGCAGTACACGTTTTACGTCGACCAAGGTCACGAGATTGGGAGAGACAGTGCTATCGTTGTAAACATTTCTCTGAATCACCGTGGAGACGGAATATCTTCTATATTTCTCTCTGGAGCCGCCGCCGTTGTAACCGAGGGTACTCTCTCATTACCAGAATAATTAGACAGTAGTTGGTGGAAGGTTTCATTAGCCTCTCGCGAGAATAGAAAATTCTTTAGCTCCTGAATTTGCTCCAGCTGTAGTAACACTATATGATCTTGGCTGTAGACAATAGTCCTCCTTGGAACCTCAACAGCTGACAAGGCCAGCATCAAGTAGTTGGTCATTGACGGTAGCTAGAGTATGAAGATAGAACAACACTCATCCTTCCTCCTAGGTACCAATGAGCCGTGGTAGTCTCATCAACGTCTCCTACTACCCTTCAGTGACGTTGAAGACCGCACATCACATCACCTTCTGCCCACCATGAGAAAAGGGGCATTTATCCAACCCGCGAGCTTTTAAAAACTCCACAGTTGATTTCATATCATTGATACGTTTGCCTTGTTGCGGGTTGGGACCTATTGTCCACAGATTATACCCCTCTGGATGAAATCGTTCACTGCCAACTGACCCTGGGGATTTACCGCCAAAAGCCCGTGCAAGGAAGGATCTGGGAAAAGCTAAAGAAATGTAGACTTACTTCAAGCTTATTCGCATCGTATAATCAAGTTCCGATCCAAGATATTTCCGGGAGGAGTAATGTAACGACCTGAGGCAATTTGGAGGCTGCCGAGTCTACATATACCCTAACATATTGGTCGTTTGTTGCCATTGGAATTGCGACAGATTTCTCATGCTATATCGTCCAGTCTACCAGCTCCATTGCGAAGTGCAAGGCGTCTCTCCAGTCACTGTTAAATGACGGCAGTTTCGTGTGAGGTATCCCCATATCTTCGCCTAGGTTTTTGTGAAATATGCCGACTGCACATTTCTCCACATGTGTCAGTTGTCGCCATTCATCCTGCTGTACGACTCGAAATATCTCAACGACACTGGAACCTAGAGTGTGCAGCAAATCGTCATCCGAGATCTTCCCAGCCTTTCGATACCTTGAATGAAGGTAATTCATGCGAGCAACGGCAAGCATATACCGTTCAGACTCGGGATGTTGCGACTGAACCTCTCACAGAAGAACTTCCGTCTCTAGCGACGGTTTGCCCGCATTCCTTCTGTTATTCTGTCCGGTTACAGAGAACAGCTTTGACATTGTAGGAATAGCACCCGCCTAGTACAGCGTCAGCGATCAGAAACTCACGCACGTTCGAAAAAAAAAAGGAAAGGAAAGGAAAAGAAAAGGGAGGCGGGGGCAAAGTGAGTGCAAACCTTGAGTAGAGCAATCTGCCTTGCTTTGTTGAATGAAAAGGGAAATTCTAGCTCTTGGAGATGAGAGATGATCTCGTGCGCTTCTTGGGTTGTCATGCTAGATATTTCCCGCCCTGTCGCACGGAATATCGAGCTAATTCTAGCTGCACGTCTGTAGCGAAAATACCGGACAATGATTAAATAGAAAAGTAGGAGACAAGATAGGATATATCCTGACATTTGGGGAAACATGGTGGCACAGTCTTCGAGGTTGATGAAGATTTCTATGATGCCGATTCTAACATGCGGATTGCGATGGACGAACAATTGAGTCTAATAAATACCATAAGACTCGGCATCATAGGAGTGGTATTTTTAACGCTATTGACCACATTGTTGACGAAACCCCAACCGTTGAATGAAGCTGCCACGGACAAATGTGGGCAGGTATCCCCAGCTGGATCTCATGGGACGAAGGCCTGCCGAGGTTAGATTTCTACCGCCCTGTTGTTGGGACGCCCTGTTGTTGGGACGGATAATTTCACGATACCTCGGGCATTTGGTCACGCTTTGAGACTCAGTGTTAATTAAGCTTCTTCGTAAAACCATTGTCCTTGTTCCGAGTGCTGCAGTCTCCATCTGCAGCTAGTGGATGCAAGTTTCCCGTTGTTGCCCTGCCCCTGACCAGCCTAGCCGTACCTCGAGTAGCGAAATAATTATGGTATCGGGTATTTTCTGCCTGTTTTCCGCAGAAAGGGGTTTTGAGGCCTGCTGAGCTTAGTTGCATTATCTCGTGCCGTGCATAGACGGATACCAAGGAATGGGAGTCATGAGTTATGGTTGCCGCCAATCGGACTAATGTAGATCTCGGAGCTTTCAGCTAGTCGGGGTCTTTCCCAATTCGTGACCAAAAAGCCCAATAAAGCTGGCAAGGACAACTGGTCAGATAAGAGTGCGTCCATTAGTTGAATGAGCAGATTTGGCGTAATTACTGTAACGGCTGGGGTTCCCAAGGGATAAAACAGCCAGGGTGTATCTCCTTCTAACTTAATAATAATGGTACCGATACCAACTGTATTGCTAATAATATCTTATATCCCGTAGTATACCCAACCTAGGCTATTTCATTAAGTAATGTTGGGTGTTCTGCCAGACTGGCCCAAAAGTTCATCTCAAACTCCCAATGCTGAGAGTTTATATATGCATCCCATTCGCCGGCCAGGTCAGTGCTCACGCTCTGATGGGTGGCAGGGGCGGCGGACGATTTCCACGCCGTTAGCGAGTCCAGCAAGCTTTGGATTGTGCCCGTGGCGCGCGTGAAGAGTGCAAAGTTAGGCTCTCCTGCCTGTATCCAAGCGCCAATCGTTATCTCCGCCACAAGAATGCTGAGACCTTGTACTACTTTCGACGGCGAAAAGTTTCTGCTACTCGCTGACATGGGATTAAGTAGTGCCAAAGAGATAATCCCCGCCGCAGGAAGGCCATACTGCGCAACCTAAACAAAGTCAGTTACTAAAGATGTGATTTGCGGATAGGCTGCTTACTTTCCAGATAAGACTCGTTCCAGAGTTCACTAAGCGGTCGCGAAGGATGATCACCTCTATAGTAATCGAGAGCATTTCACAAGCTACGGCCAACAGAGAGTCGTCGGGTTCGGACATTCTCCTTTGTGACACCAACCCGAGGAGAAAGTGGATGTGTAAATAATCGAGTCTCGTTCCGGCAAGGAAATCTCGTTCAAAAGGACTGCCATGACAATCCCTCACGTGAGTGGAAAGCTTAAAGTGATCCGGCAGGTCCTCCCACTGCCTTTCCACTCGCAAACGTAGATCACTACAACATTCATTAGCTTTCTACTTGAGGTAAACGACTAAATGAATTCGAGCTTGCGAACCTTAGACTGCCAGGCTCAATATGGCGACGTTTCCGAAGCAGTTGGAGCACTTCCTCTTTCAGACACCCAAACAAAGCTGAGCAACGCGTGTCTGCGGTGTAGTTGATTGGTTCCCTCGCATCCGGCTCCTTGCTGCCACCCTGCCGCCTTGGATCTGGGGTTGAAGGCTCAGCATTCTCCCCTACACCATCACCATCTTGTCTAACCACGTGGTTTGTCGGGAGTTGGAAAATGCAGTAGTCCTTGACGATACGAGGTGGCCGCCCAAGAAAAACGGCCAGGCTCTTGTCAGCCGCATAAATGCGGGCAAAGCAGGCCTTGCGTATTTCAGCCATGAAAGTTGGGACACTTATGCTGTCGTCGATCTTTTCATGATAGCCCAGGGCAAACAACGAACTTGCGACATCTCCCATTCTCCTCCAGGAGTGGTAGCCTGTGTGAGGCATCAGCTTATGATATGTCACAGGTTGTGCTCGCTGGATGTGATACAACTTACTTTGATCCCCATCGACTTGAGAATGTACTATAAAGTTTTCGTACTGCAAAACAAGCTGCAAGTCATTCAGGCAATCCAGCGCGAGACATATTTCTAAGCAAAAGTCACCAACATTTGTCAAGGCTTTAATCAGCCTACGGCGCGTTTCGTCACCCGTGAACAGCGGTGTAAACGATGTGGTGTCCAGCGCAGCCCTCGTCGCCGCAGCGAGAAAGATTCCCAGGGTCTCCCATCTCAGATTCGTGCCTGTGATCTGGGAAATGAAACCACTGATCGTCGAGTTTGGCTGTACGATAATGGGCTTGTGTGTATTTCGCAGAAGCGTTTCAATACGCTGCATTGTCTGCTCGCCAGACCTCGCATCAGACAGGCGGTAGTGCCCATGCCATTCCGCCACAGCCTCCGAGCAATGGACGACAAATGGCTCTGCCAAGGGAAGGTTCACCCCTTTCCCGAGCCAGGATTGCACCAGGGACACGAGGTTTGGCACGTTCAATTGGTCTAAGTGGTGCAGGGCATGGGCAGCTTTGGCCGAGATACTCCAGTCGCCTGGCTCATCCAGGAGAGGTAGGGGGGTTGATATCGTAGTACTGTGTTGTACCGAACAGTGCATAGGGTCATCATTTGATGCTGCCAGAGGAAGCATCTGGTTGAATATAGTGGAGTGGCTGGACATTCCGAGGAAGCCAGGGTTTGGGTAGCGGCGTGGGGGTCTTGGAGAGTTTGAGCCACCTCCTTGACTTTCTGGGACAACATTTTCTGAGTTCGAGGGAGATTTCCTAAATATATTGTGACTTGGTCTTGAAGGCCTAGACGGTACGAGTACTGTGTCAGCAGCTGCATATGAGGAGCCACTGGGAGGGTATCTCACTCGTGTTCGGAAGCGTCGCGAGGCCTTCTTCTAAAAGGGCGAGCTCTATATACACAAAGCACATTTCGCCCCTGTGCATGGCATCGGGAACAAGTCGGTTGCTCATGTCCACACGCTACCTTTGCCTGTCGGCAAGGCTCACAAGCGGCGAGTCTTACATTCATCTTGTGTATATGGTCGTTTCTCCGTCATGTCGGGGACAACTAATGGGATATGGAGAATGGTAAACGGCGGATGCGACCTGGGAGCACAGAGCCCTTATCGTACTCGCCGTAACTCTCCGACGACTCCGGTCCGACGACTCCGGTAACTCCGTGTCACGACCCATAAATAGTCACGTGCGAATAAGTAGCTATAAAAGGGCGAGAACGTAGCGAAGAACCACTGGAGAAAGACTACTCTTTCTCCAGTAATCAGCAAAGTCATTATTAGGAATTATCTACTATCCTCCAGCTACATTCTAGCGATCTCCTTGCGATCTCTCCTTCCACCTTCTTCGTGCTAGCCGCATTCTTTGACACTCCGGTGACTCCGGTCCGTGAGTCTAACGTCCCACTCTTGGCTTCGCTATGACCCACTTTAATTGGCGCAATGCCACCTTGTCAAGTACCGCTTCCCTGTTTCTAGGATGATGGAGGTTAGAATATGTTTTGTTGCAGGACCGAACAGTGTGATTGCGTGCGCCAGGAGATCTATTGGAAGACGCAGAGTCATTCTTCAGGGGCGCAGGTTTCTCAATCTTAGAGCTACCCTTGTCAACAAATCTACCGATAGACACAAGCCTAATCAGGCATACAATGATAAAATGCAGCAGGAATATGCTAACCCTGTTTCACCGGCGTACCGGCCAAGGCCCACAAGATGGCGAAGCGGCCCGAGATCCGAGGGGTCGTTCGCAGCATGAGAACCGTGATACACTACAGAGCCGCCTTTCCCAAAGCACATGGATGCTGATTGGATTTGTCAGCTGTAGTGGTTGGATTGGCGAACCGTTTAGGTTTCTGGTCGTGGAGTCACATCATCGGTACTTTGTGGGACGTGGAGAGTTGGACGGGAGCAGCCTATACTTGGGGCCGCCCACGATATTCATTTGGTACGCTGCTAATATGTCCACGTGCGCATTGTATGGGTTTTGCCTCGGATTGGAAGGAATCACTGCTCTATGGGCCCTTTGCAATGAGTTTGCATATATGCCAAGGCTGTTGAGAGTCAACACTCGATCCGATGGTTGTCCTAGGACAAGTCTTTTGCAATAACGTCGGCCACCCCATCCTCGGCCACACCCCGCCTTTGGCCACCTCGACGCGCCCACTCCGTCACTCTAATCTCCTCACAATAACCGCGTTTTTTTAAGCTATAATAATTATTTTACCGTAAAATTAATAGACACTATTAATAAAAATATAACTACAATAGACTACTTTAAAAATACTATTTCTAATATATTAAGTAGTATTAGCTACTAGAAAGCCTTAGAACACTAGGGAATTCTATAGTTAACCTTATAGGATTAAATTTAAAGAAAACTAATACTTTAGGAGGTAAAAGAACTATACTAACGCCTCTTTAAAGTATTAAAAGAGAGCTTTTATTATTAGATCCGTATATAAAACACTACTAGTAACCCTCCTACTTATAATTAAGTCTAATAACTAATAACTAGAAGTAGTACTTTAATTAATAACCTTTAACTAATTAAGAAGAACTAGATATAAGGCTTTTTCAAGTATAACCTATATATTGACTCACCTGTCAATTTCTCCTTAGAAATCGACAACTTGGCAATACCTCCCGGGCCAATAGCCTTGAACAGCATCGATTGTTGGCAGTCAGTCCGCCGTCAGTTCTCCGTCCGCTTTAACACATGCCGGTTTCACACCCTCTTCGTCGCGGACCAGAACTGAGTAACTGTCTGTCCCATCAGCAACAAGGCCTCACGTCTTGAAAGAAAGCGGCAAGCACTCACCGTAAGTGAACTTCAGCAAAGTCTCTGGCTGCTCGGCATATAGACTGTCGATGTTCTTCCTTGATGCATGGTCCACGTCGAACCCGAGAAGATCTGCTAGTTGGAGCACTTCCTCCGCCGAGAGCTGCAGAGCGGCGTAGGTGCCCCATTTCAGCGCTATGTGTGGCACGTCAGCTCGAGTTCGGCAGCCAACGGAACTAGAGCAAGTGTGTAAACGTAACTGCTCACGGACGGGAGGCCAGTAACGTACGCCCAAGGTTGATCCACACCCCGCCAGGCTTCAGCAGCCGATGTATGCTGCTCAGGAAGTCAATCACGTTCTCGGACATATCGATGAAGAACAGCGTCACGACGGCGTCGAACTCGGCGTCCTGGGGGAACATGTCTAAAAAGTCGCCCTCGACGAGCTTGACGGCTGTGTTTGGCCAGTGATCCGGCACTGTGAGGGCGGAGTAGCGCGAGGAGGGGTTGGCCTGATGCGTCCATTTGGTCACGAAGGGCTGAAGGGTGTGCTGGTGCAGCGAGATCGTGTGGTTTGTCAATACACGGTAGGTCAGTATAGAGCCGTAGTCTAGCTCGTTGGCCGTTACATCGTACCCTGCGTCGATGTGAGGCCATATCTTCCACTCAATGAATGAAGGGGAACGCACCGAGATCAGCGATATCGCTTGCCAACCTGCCCGTGCCGCTTCCAGGTACAAGCACCTTGTTCCCTCTCCCGTTTCCGCCAAAATGTCTGTCAAGCCCATCTATAATAGGCGGAAACACGGCCTGCCTCTCTTTTGCCCCTTGCGTGCTCCAGTCTCGCGAGAGATGTCCAAATGCCAGGTCTGCAACTCCAAACTCGGCGTCTTCTCTGGCCTCCAGCGGCCCCTGGTTGGTGTGGTAATCCTCCCTCGCAATCTGCGCGATTTTTGCCGCAAGTCGAGAGTTGACCTCGATTCCTTTCCTAGCCTTGTCAAAATGGGCAGGATAGCCAAGCTTGTCGCTCATCGCCTTCTGTACGGGCGCCTGCCTGGAATACCGCGCATGTTTTCTCTGGAGCACTTGCTCGGCGAGGAACGGATATTGCTCGAAGGAGTTAATGCAGTGCGCCAATCCATCTGGAAGTGAGCAGTCTTCTTCCTTCTTCCTTCTCCCGCCTCCGGGTACGTGCACGGATTTGGCGGGGTCGGCAGAAGCCGTGAAGGCTTCTGTCGAGATCGACGCCGGAGGGGCGTCAGGCGGGGAGGCGAGCTTGATGTGAAGGGCTGAGGCGCGCTCGGAGAGGGAGAAAAGGAGAATTGTTATGTCAGACAGCAATGCGGAGCCACGGATGGCGAGGTAGAGAGGGAATACGATGCAGAAGAGGAGAGCAAGGAAGCGGAAGCGGTAGATCGAGGTAAGCATCGTGGTACTTCAAGATGGACGTTGAGGAGGGAGCGTGAGAGAGGGAAGATTGGTTCCTGCTGTTAACAGTACAAGGGAAGCGCACAGATGAGAAAGAAAGGCACCGCCGCGAGCGGATGATACCTTAATCTACTTGTGCAAGGCGGTGGGGTCTGTTCTGCATCAATGGTAGTGGCGGATTGTAAGCATGCCAGCCAAGAGCCTTCTTTAATCATGCACAGTCGGCTGGCTACTTAACCTTTCATTTCATAGTGTGATCGTTGCAACCTATTCTCTGTTTCTGTCTTGTTCGAATGCTAGCCATGCGCTTCTCGATAATGTTTCTTTATGTAGCCGCCGTCTTTGTCCTCGCCGTCCTCGCCGTCACCCCCAGCACCCACCTCTCATATGCGCGCAAAGAACACGCGGCACAGCCACAAGCGTGCAGAAAGATACTTACGCGCAAGGAATGGCGGACTTTGTCGCATGGCGAGAAATCTGAGTGGGTGGGAGCTGTCAAGGTGTGTGCCGTCCTCTTTACTCTGTACCCAGCTCGTTCGTTGGCTGACAAGCAGGATGCCGTTAACTCAGTGCTTGGCAAGTATACGACACGAACGGCTGTCCTTGACCAGGGACCAAAGAGTGCTGGAGGGGAAAAGGAGCCTGTACGATGATTTCTCTTACTCACACGCATCGTTGGAGCACAGAGCGCATAGGAATGCCTACTTCTTGCCGCGGCGTGCGTTCCGTCTCTCCTCGCCTTCCCTCCTCCGAAGCACGTACTCACTGATAAATGAGCGCAGACCGCTGGTTCACCTACCTATTCGACACCTCCCTCCGGAACACCTGCGGGTACAGAGGGCCAACACCATACTGGGACTGGTCGCTCGACCACGCGGACCTGTTCGGCTCGCCAGTGCTGGAGGACTCACCCAAGTACGGGCTGGGCGGGACGGGGGACTGCGGTTCCTCCTCCGAGGCGGACTGTACCGTCATCGCTGGCGCTTTTGCTCCCTCTAACGGGAACTTCACGCTCGCCTGGCCGATCCCGCACCATCTGCGGAGGAACCTGACGCTCATCACCGGCTGGTTCCCAAACGAGAAGCCTCAAAACAGCACCCTCGGCCCGGACTTTGTGCGCAACGCGATAGAGCAGAACACAGGCGACTTCTTTAAGTTTCAGCACGCAATGGAGCTACTGCACAACCACATACACAACTTCGTTGGGGGCGACTTAGCGGGAGGCTGCCCTAAGGCCCTGCCGGAGGAGGACTGCAAGGGCATGGCCATCACCTTCACGCCCAATGACCCTCTCTTCTGGCTTCATCATGCACAGCTTGACCGCTTGTGGAATAAGGTGCATATGCCCCCCGGAACCCCCATGCTACCCTCCCGCTTCATGTGTCTGATGTGCAACGGAGTACGAAGTTGCTGACTGAGTTGAAACAGTGGCAGCACCGACACTCAGCCAACTTCGCCGCCTTTTCCGGCATGCCCCTAACCCCACACAATATGAGCGACTCACGCTATGACCCTGACGCACATGCAGATCATCGGATGCCATTTGACGTTCAGAGTGTGCCTGTGACGCCGAGGAGCGTTCTTGATACGGAGGCCTGGCCGTTGTGTTATCGGTATACAGACGAAGACTGATGTGGTACTGGGGGTGCTACATCTGTAGACGCTCGCTCACGTTGGAGTCACATTCTCTCGAGTTGGAGTTGTGCTGTACCTTGACTTCTCGAGGCCACTCCCCTAGCTTCTCGTTCTTACCAAAGGGAAAAACTAGACGCGAAGTGGATTGCTGGAGTGGTTCGGTTCTGTGCACATAGTTACGTACTCCGCTACACAAAGCCCAAAGAATAGTCATCTAGTTCCATACCAACGCGGCAATGTTTCTATGTTCATCTTCTGCTCCATACAGAGCACCCGCCGACTTACATTGTTAGCTACTCTCCTTGAACCTTTCATACATGTCCGGTGTCCAATCCTCCTTCTTGCTCTTCATCCAGTCATACACCTGCTTCCAGTCCCGGCAGGTATGCACGACTCCTGCGCCCGGAGCGACTCTGTCCCCGTTAGCCAGTTTCATGCTCGTGCCGCCCGACTCCAAGGTTGTGTCGGCGGCGCAAAGAATGCCCTGCCGCAGGTAATGGAAGCAGTGCGAGGTATGGTCCGACCCGTCATCCCCGTTGACGAGAACCGCGCGTATGTGGTTCAGGCAGTGCATCTGATGCCACATCGACACATCAAATGCGAGGCGCTCTTCCCCTAGAAAGACGAAACCCTTGCCTGGTGGGCGGATCGCGTTCCATTCAGCCGTGGAATTGATGCCTTCCATCCCGTAGTGAGAGGGGTCGTCGTGGAAGGCGGCCTGGATAGTGCGGACCTTGATAGGTAGCTCGCGAGGTCGGTCACCGGCGAGATATGCTGCTTGTGCGTCAGCCAACACCAGTCGGGTGAGGAGAAGCCTGGATGGGGGAGATGGGACGTACTGTATTGCCGCGTGCCGCCCGTTACAATACGGAGGGAGAAGACGAAGGCGCCCAGATTCAGGACCAGGCATACGCTGAGCGCTGCGAGCAGGGCGAGGGAGGAACCGCGCAGTGCGGCTGCTGGGGACTCGGGAGACATTTTGGTGTGATTTGGTAGCTAGGCGGGCACGATGACGGTAGTAGAGGGAGATGGGATTTTGTTCAGCATCAGGATCGTCTTGACAGTGCTAACCTGTTCGTAGACCGTATCTGCTCTCGCCTGCATGGCCACGCCACGATGCTCCTGTCACGAGGAGTGGCAATGCAGAAAACGCAACTGCCGAGATGCTCTATTTGTCAGCACCCGTATCCGAAGAATATCGGCAGATGCCAGCTAATATGGACACGATCCAGCGTTGTGTAAACTGCAACTTGCGTCAGAATCCGAGAATCGACAGGCATTTGACGATTCTGTACAGATTAACCGTGTCCCCACCACCGTGGCAACACTCAAAGGAAACTCCAGCAGTTCCAGCAAGCAGAGAAGCACATGTGCCGTGGCCCCATAAACAATACCATCCCGACCATACCGATCCGTGACAAAGTGGATAGACATCGAGATCACCCTGCGCCTTATCTTTACCCGGCTGCGGAGTTCGGGATAATCATCCAGCAGATCGCACTATGCTGTACAACGAATACAACATGCATTGTGCCGCTCTTTCAAGGACTTGCAGATAGAACATGCATTGCTCCTCTTTACAGGGTTTACAAACAACTTACATGAAGTACAACAAATCAGACATACATTACTCCTCTCTTACAGTACATGAAGTAATATGCGTTACTCCCTCTTTCTAGTATATGCAGATGAAACATGCGTTCCTCGTCACATTTTAGCATAGACAGTATAGCCAATAAAACATGAAGCACGACAGATATCCCATGCATTACTTCTCTCTTTGTCCATGCATTACAACAAACGAATCATGAATTACAACAAGTTGCAGCACTCCTCTTCCTCTAGTACCGATGGTCGACGCGGCGAACAGAGGATTGAGTCGGCATTCTAACTCGGCATGTAAACCCACTCCTAAAATAAGTAGCAGAACTTGTTCTGCTTCAGATCTCGTAATATATAAATGCTTGAGTGCCGGACAACCAGGAACAATGCTTCATCAACAAGCCACTTCTTTACTTTGCTCAACACAACTATCTACTTCTCACTAAATCCTAACAATGCATTTCACCACCACCCTGGTTGGCCTCGCCAGCCTCGGCCTGAACATCTTCCCTGTCCAGTCTGCAGCGGTTCCCGCCGTTGATTTGTCTCGCCGCGCTGATGAGCCAATTGCCAATGTCCATCGCTCCGACGCAGCCGAGAAGCGCCACTTTTATCGCCTTGATCAAGACGAGGCCACGGTCGAGAATCGCCACTTTTATCGCCTTGATCAAGACGAGGCCACGGTCGAGAATCGCCACTTTTATCGCCCTGATCAAGACGAGGCCACGGTCGAGAAGCGTGACTTGTCTGGTCAGGATCTCAACGCGGCCGCAGTCGAGAATCGCCACTTTTATCGCCTTGATCAAGACGAGGCCACGGTCGAGAATCGCCACTTTTATCGCCCTGATCAAGACGAGGCCACGGTCGAGAAGCGTGACTTGTCTGGTCAGGATCTCAACGCGGCCGCAGTCGAGAATCGCCACTTTTATCGCCTTGATCAAGACGAGGCCACGGTCGAGAATCGCCACTTTTATCGCCCTGATCAAGACGAGGCCACGGTCGAGAAGCGTGACTTGTCTGGTCAGGATCTCAACGCGGCCGCAGTCGAGAATCGCCACTTTTATCGCCTTGATCAAGACGAGGCCACGGTCGAGAATCGCCACTTTTATCGCCCTGATCAAGACGAGGCCACGGTCGAGAAGCGTGACTTGTCTGGTCAGGATCTCAACGCGGCCGCAGTCGAGAATCGCCACTTTTATCGCCTTGATCGAGATGAGGCCTAAAATCGAGATCCTGCATGTGTCTCGATGCCATTTGCCGCGAATGACTGAAGTCTAGTGTGGAAGGAGCTTTTCAAACGTCTACAACGTGTTCTATAGGCGAGCGCCGCAACTCAACCAACTTTGCGCCGTCTTTTAGCGTATTCCTCTATCGCGTTTACTAGATAGCAGTACAGATCTCTATATAAGTAGAGCAAACTACTTTGTATTTCGAGCGTCTTTCTACATGTGTGAATTATGCCCAGTCTCTTTATAACTTGTGAGGCGTGCCAGAACATGGCGACTAAGACCCCATTGCTGTCTTCCTTGGCGCTTTTCATAAAGTAACCTAATTTTTCCAACGCTACTTTCGCGTTAAAGCCATCTTATTGGCTTTAAGGCTGTCCATCTGAAAAAAACTATGCTGATCCAGGTTCAGTGTATATCTGATACATACCTTGCCATCTTGTTAGGTAAGCTTCATACGGATCCACCGGCAAGCCAAAGGGGATCATAGTCGAGCATGCGGCGTTTGTCAGCTGGGGTACACTGCTGAGACAATCACTCTGCTTGGATGCCCAGTCTCGTGTGCTCCAGTTTTCGAGCTTCGCCTTCCTTATAGCTCACCGGGACATTCTTCTCACACTCATGTTCGGAGGGTGTGTCTGTATGCCGTCTGAGCTGCAGCGGCTCAACCACCTCGAGACATTCATTGCCGAGTACCAAGTCAATTGGGCCAACCTTACCCCGTCTGTGGCAGCCCTCCTCGATCCAGGCATGACCCCCGAGCTCAAGACGCTGCTCCTGACTAGTGAGCCCATGTCGCTCAAAGGTCTTGCAACATGGGAGGGTAAAGTGAATCTCTTGTTCGCGTATGGTCAGGCTGAGAGTGTCAGCCTCTGCTGCGTGAGGAGGAGCCCGACGGTCGCGTCTGACCGAAAGAACGTTGGCCACAGAGTCGGGAGATCCATCTGGCTCGTCGACACCGGCGACCATAACAAGCTGGTGCCTGTGGGAGCTGTTGGTGAGTTAGTTATTCAAGGTCCCGTGCTGGCTCGCGGATACCTTGATGCTGAGAGAACCGCGCTTGCATTTCTTCACGATGTAGCCTGGCTGCGAAAACTACAGCCTGGATACGATGGGGAGCTCTACAAAACAGGAGACTTGGCACAATTTGCTGACGATGGATCCGTCCGATACCTTGGCCGAAAAGACAACTCAGTCAAGCTATACGGACAGCGGCTTGACCTGGACGACGTGCTCCAGCAGGTTCAGCGCTGTCTGATAGACATTTCAGACACGGAAGTCTGCGATGTGATTATGGACGTGTGCCGCACGTCAATATCTGAGGATGTCAAGTTGACAGCGTTTCTCGGAATGAACCCTACGTCACTTGATACGGGAGGTACTGTTCTCCTCGGCCCCTTGGACCGAGCCACTGTCTACCTGCAGATATTTCGGACTCGTTTGGCCAGCGTCGTTCCCCGGTACATGATTCCAACCGTCGTCGTCATAGTGTCCCATATACCACTCAATCTCTCCGGCAAAACTGATCGCAGAAAGCTGCGCGAAATTCTCTTCCAGATGACGGCTTCGGAGGAAGCTGCATGTCTGGGATCCGTTGCCAGCCACGAGGCCCCGTGCACACCCCAAGAACTGCAGCTCCGTTCGCTCTGGTCGCAGGTGCTAAACACTGCTGAATCGAGCATCGGAAGATTCGAGGACTTTTTCCGACGGGGAGGCGACTCGCTGGCGGCGATGAGGCTGGCCTCAGCCGCGCATGGCCTCGGTCTTAGTCTGACCTTTGGGGACATTTTTGCGAATCCAGTACTGTCAAGTCAGGCAAAGCTGATTGGCTCCACGGAGGGAAACACGCAACAGAGTTACACATGCTCGGCGTTTGAATTGATTACAGAGAGCCAAAAGCAAGCTGTTCTCGCAACAGCAGCTAAGGAGTACGCTTTACCGGCGACTCAGATTGAGGACATCTATCCAACTACACCAATGCAACAGGGCCTTGTCGCTCTCAACTCCCTACGGCCAGGCTCGTATGTGTCACGACGTGTCTACAAGCTTAGAGAGGGCGTTAGCTTTCGAAAGCTCGAAGCAGCTTGGAAAGCCACCTTGGACGCGAACCCCGCCTTGAGAACCCGTGTCATACGATCTGTTGGTGACGGCCCAACGTATCAAGTCGTGGTTCGCGACGAGGCGGTTGTTGACATGGCCTATGACTTGACCAAATATCTGGCGGACGACGAGGCAAAGCCGGTAAATCTGGGTACGCCGCTCGTACGAATGGCGATCATATCCAACGCCAGCGGAGAGCCAAACTTTTGCGTCGTTACCATGCATCACTGCATATACGATGCCTGGTCAGCGGCTATCCTGAAGACCCAAGTGAGCGACACGTATCATGGCCACGTTCCAGTCCTTCAAACATTTAGGGAGTTTGTCAAATATGTACTCCAATCTAATAAAAATTCATCCGATCATTGGAGAAGTGAGTTTGCTGGGATACGCGCCGAACAGTTTCCAGCTCTGCCAACGCCCACACATTCCCCAAATACCACGGAATCCGAAAGCCAGCATATATGCCTCCCTCCAAGTGTTGCAACGGCAGCAAATATAACACTCACCACGCGCATACAGCTAGCGTGGGCAATGACTCTAATGGCTTACACCAGCGTGAATGATGTAGTGTTTGGCTTGACGGTTTCTGGCAGGGCAGCGCCCGTGCCGGGGATTGACAAGATTGCTGGTCCCACGATTGCAACATTTCCCTTGAGGGTTCAGTTGAGGTCCTCTTCATCAATTCACGAGGAGCTGGAGACGCTGCAGAAACGTATCATAGAGATGATACAATTTGAACAGTTTGGGGTACAGAACATCAGTCGCCTTGGAGACGACGCGGCCAAGGCGTGCAAGTTCCAAAGCCTCCTCGTCATTCAACAGCGTCAATCATCAGCCGAAAAATCTGGCATCTTCGGTGATACTGGTGCTTTTACGCCCCAGCCAATGTGGAATACATACGCATTGACGATTCTGTCAACCCCCGGCGCCGATAGATGCGTCCGTTTCGAGGCTGTTTACGATGCCACGGTGGTGCCCAAGGCCCAAATGAGACGGATTCTACAAGTTTTTGGCAATGTCTTGAAGCAGACAGTACTGTCGCCGGATAAATTGGTGGGCGACATGGACAGTATCAGCACAGATGACTTGCAGCAAATCGAGTGCTGGAACTCTTCAGCGCCTCCAGCCGTTCCGAGGTGCATCCATGACATGATTCACGACCATTGCGTAGCGCAGCCAGAAGCTAGCGCGATTGACGCATGGGATGGTCAGTTTACCTACAAGCAGCTCGACGATCAGTCGTCACTGTTTTCAGCCGTTCTTAGAGAGAAACGACTGGGTCCAGACATGATGGTTCCTCTTTGCTTTGAAAAGTCGAAATGGGTCGCTGTTGCCATCTTGGCAGTCGCCAAAGCCGGTAGCGCGTTCATACTGTTGGACCCTTCACACCCAACCGAACGGCTGGCGTGGATTTGCAAGAATGCGCAAGCATCAGTGTTGCTATGTTCCAAGGATATGGCTGCGTTGGCGGCGAAGCTCGGCTGTCAACACGTCGTCCAGGTCGATGAGAACAGCAGTCGAGAAAACCAAGCCTCGCTAACTACTCAAGTGCATCATCCCATCCAAGCACTCCCTAGTAATGCCCTATGTGCGCTGTATACCTCGGGGTCAACGGGAACGCCGAAAGGCGTCGTTATCGAGCATTCAGCCTTCGCCACCCAAGTTACCGCGCTTGGACTGCACTTCCATCTGGGTCGCCAGTCACGTATTTTTCAGTTTGCATCCCATGCATTCGACGTCACCGCTGCCGATTATGTGTTTGGACTGGCCCTTGGCGGCTGCGTATGCGTCCCGAATGAAGCGGACAGCCGGGACAACCTAGCCAAAGCCATACGAGATCGTAGAGCAAACTGGACTTTTCTGACACCTTCGGTCGCCCGAACTCTAACACCCTCCGCTGTACCAGATCTCAACACCTTGGTGATTGGTGGCGAGTCTGCAAAGGGAATAGACTTTACGGTTTGGTCAGGCGCCGTGCGGCTCGTCTACGTATATGGTCCTGCTGAGGGGACGGTCTACTGCACTGTGCAGCCCAAGACTCAACCGGGTGCCAATCCGGTGAATATCGGATCGGCAGCTTCTTCCGCATGCTGGCTGGTAGAGCCTGCCAACCCAGAGAAGCTGGTTGCCATTGGGGCGGTTGGCGAGTTGGTGATTGAGGGCCCGATTGTCGGCCGCGGGTACATGGGAGAGGATCTGGGCGGCTCGCCTTTCATTCCGCCGCCAAAGTGGTTGCGTGCCATGCCACGAAGTGAGTCACCAGGCAGGCTATACAGAACTGGAGACTTGATGCGGTACAGTCCAGACGGCGACGGATCGCTAGAGTTTGTTGGTCGGAAGGACAGGCAGGTCAAACTTCGCGGGCAGAGAATGGAGCTTGCGGAGATTGAACATCAAGTTGCGCGGCATTTTCCTGCCACAACGGATGCCATTGTGGAAATCATTGCCCCCGAGAACTCAGACAGTCAGAGGTTACTTGCTGCTTTTATCTGGGATGCCAGCAATGTTGCAGGGAAACGCTCCAGTAACAACCAAGGCACGCTGTCCACGTCTGCCATGTTCGCCGTCCCAGATGAAGAGTTTCAATCTCGGGCATCGATCGCGGAAGTGGCGCTACGGAAGAGCCTACCTCCTTTCATGATCCCTTCGTTATTTGTTCCCCTCAAGCAATTCCCCCTCGGTCCTACCGGCAAAGTAGACCGGCGTCTTATCAAGGACAAGGCGTGCTCACTTTTGCGACGGGAGCTCAACATCTACCGTGGCTTCTGTTCATCTAGAATGAGGCCCCCTTCCAATACGTCAGAAAGTAAAATACACCAGCTGGTTGCAGATGTGCTTGGTCGGGATCGCGGCGACATTGGGATGAACGACGACTTTTTCCAGCTTGGTGGTGACTCGATTAGTGCCATGGTTCTGTCGGCACGGGCTATGGACATGGATCTGAAGTTGTCGGCCGCAGATATTCTAGGCCATCCTCGTCTTTGTGATATGGCCGACCTGGCTATTCAGAAGAGCACGGAGAGATGCTTGCCCACAGAGCAGCTATCGCTACCAGAGCCGTTCTCGTTGCTTCCCGCAAACTATCATCATAACACCTTGATGCAAGAAGTTGTGAAAGGCCGCTAGTAAGTTGATTCAACTATCTAGTTCCTATGCTGTTTTCTATCAAGATGAAGAGGAAAGAAAGTGAATCAACTTTATGAGAGCATAACAGCACTTCTATAGCTTCGATCAATGGAAGGTTCTAGAAGCTCGGCGGCACAGCCGCCGCTCAAGCGGCTTGCCCGTTACACGTTGGGCTTACAATATTTTAGTGTAAGCATACCGGTGCACCGGTGGCGGATGTTGCAGTTAGATACACTATAGATAGCGGTAGCACTGTGGTGATAATCCTGTATTTGATAGAAAGTGTCGTTATTTGCACCTTGAAATAGGGTCAAGCAAATTTCAGTGTCAACTTAGTATCATTGCCTGAGGTCACTACGTTGAGATAAGAAAGAGGCGTAAAGTTGCACATTTAGAAGCAAACGACACATGCAAATACCAGGAATGGCAGCTTTACAGCCTGAACCTACAGGAACTCATCCGGCATCGGGATAAGCGTCTCGTTGTTAGCCGCACACATAGCCGGATGCTCCTCCGGAAGAGCCTCTATATCAGCCATCTCGACATCGGAGCACTGTCTTTGCGTAAGCATCAGCTCTACTATTTGCGATCCGGGAGCAACTGACATAGTGTTCGACATTTTCCGTCTTCGGGTCCTTCGCCTCGAAGTACATGACCCCCATCTCGTTGGCCTTGGTCTGAAATGGTATTGTGACGTTGACACACAGCTGGCCCGAAGGCTGGATGGGCACATCCCGCAGAATCATGTAGGGGAAGTCATCTCTCTGCCTAGGCACTCTATTTGTGGTATAGAGGACCGTCACTAGGTCACCGGGATGGCCGGAGAAGGAGAGGAAACTGCGAGAGCGGCGGGGGTATACTTGGGGGTTGCGCACGATCTTCCCTTCTCTATGTCAGCCTGCGCCGCAGCTAGATGCCATAGATGCGAAGGGGAACATACTGCAGAAAGGATTGTACCCATCCAACTCAGGCCGGATCCTGGGGTTTGGACCGCGTGTCATCCATGGGAACTGGACGTGGAAGCCGGCGTGCGCGGCGGATGTGAGGTCGACGCTGATGCTGACGGGAAGTAGCAATGCGGTTGCCGCGAGGACGAAGAGGAAGGGCATGGTTGACAGTGGTAAAGTTTAGCAGAGCACAAAACGAGGGGAAGACGAAGTACTAGGTATGCTCAGCCAGTTGAACTACCTTGCCAGATGGAGTCGTCGGGATCACACACACACCCCAAAATGGCTGGTCTCAGAGTTGGCTGGTGTTAGCCGGTACACGTGTAGATAAAGTGATCTACGGTCCCCACGGTGATCGGCATAGCGTAGCATGCATTCATCAATCCCACTCTTTCGGGCGACCACCCGGCACGGGCCGCAATTGCCGCGCTGGGATACTTCCGTGGCCCCTGCACCATATATGCCACTGTGCCCAACAGCAGAAACCATGCCACGAAGTATATTGGCATGGGGGTCTTGCCATTCCGCTGCACAATCCCAGCTTAGCAACTTCAATAGCGTTACCTGCTTCCACTCACGGCGGCCTCTCCTCTCACTCCGCTCCCTCTTCTCTCTCTCCCTCTCTCTCTTTCTCTGCCCTTTTCGAGCGTTCTCACCATGTCCTCTTCCAAAGCAAAGCCCAGCTCTTCCCAATACGAGCCCCTTCCGCTATGCGACGATGGCGAGGGCTCTAGTGCAAATGCTGAAAAGCGCCTTTCCTCCGAGGACGACTACTCTGCGCCTTTGCTGGAAGCCTCAGGCGACCTGCCCGCCTTCGCGGCATCCAATCCTTCCCCGCTGCCCAAGCTCATTCTCTGTTTCTCCTTCGCTCTGGCGCTGCTGTCAGCTGCGAATATTGCTCTCCTTCCTGCCACACTATCAAAATACCAGGCTCACCCCCCCTCTGACTCGGAACTCGAGGCCCTCCCCTACGGCGACGCTAGGCTGGGATTGGACCGAGTTTCGGAGTTCATGCCCCCCCGACCAATCTATCACCACTCTTGGCCGGATAGAATTGCACGGGTGAGCCGGAAGTTGAAGAATGCCGTGTGGGGTCAGGGGGTACAGGTCTACATCACTGTCGAGGTTCGTATTCCATACCTTGTTCCGTCTCAGTCCTTTGCCCAATAAGCCATCTACGTGTCCTCTGCGTCCACCTCTGCGTGTCCAGCTGCTGACCCAGAATAAGGACTCGACAATCATGCGCTTCCCCGTCCCGTCCACCAGCGTCAACACCTGTGCGCTCTCCTGGCGGCCACCTCCCGAGCTCTCCGCGCGCACCAAGGACCTCACAACCAAGGGGGATATAACGGAAATTGAAGTCTGGCAGCTTATCGCACCCTCGGCCACCAGCTTTTCGAGCATGGACGAGCTCGACTACGACACTGTGTCGTATTCGACTCTCCCCGTGCGCGGAGAGCTGCTGGGCATGCTTGACCTCACACACAGGCCGAACAGCACAACACGGGAGTTTGCGTGTCCGAGCGGGGGGGAAAGTCTTGTGGTGGAGATGAGGTGCCAGCGCGTGGCTTGTCATGTAGATTTCATGCAGATTGATATGGCGCCAATGTTTGGCTTTGAGTTGGTGAGAATGAAGGCGTGAGTGGGGCAGGATTGGCGGTAGATCGGCGGTAGATCGGCGGTGGATCGGCGCCGTCTCTCTCTTTTCGAAGCCAAGTACACAAGTACCTAGGTACCCCTTTGACAGTGGGAGGAGAAACAAGCACGTGACCCGCAGGGATATTAGCTTAGCTAATTAAACGTCACTAGATTAGCAGGTACGTGGGTTTACTGGCGAATTAGGCATTAATTGAAGTACTTTTTTTTGGTGAGGGGGGGGAGCAGCTGTATGTACCAGTAGCTGGCGGCTGAATTCCACGGCAAGAGCTTTTCTTTGTGCTTCGTCTTTTGGAACCAAGCAGAGCATACAATGTACATTCAGGTTTCACACGTATTCATCGTACAGATGTACAGGTACACGCTAAGTCGACAGCGGTGCGCCCCCTCACCTGCTTGCTCCTCCTTCACCGTCAAGGAGATAAAAGGCCATCTCTACTCCATGGTTCCAACTGGTGGCATCCAACTTGTTAGCTAGCCCGATCCCTCTCAGTCGTCTCATACTCGCACACAGCCCTCCTCGATCCCATCATGTCTACTCAGCTCGACGCCGCCTCCATCGCCCGTCTCTCTCTACACGACGAAGCCCACTTCGACATTCAGTACTCCCAAACCCTTCACCGCCTGGTGCTCCTGCAGCACTGGAACATCCCCGCTGGCTCCAAGGTACTGGAGCTGGGATGCGGGCAGGGAGACTGCACGATTGTCCTCGCCAGTGCCGTGGGCGAGCAGGGAACGGTGGTGGCTGTAGATCCGGCCGACTTGGAATATGGTAAGTGAAGTGCTCTCTCGCTTTTTCTTGCCATACTGCCTCCCGGGGTGATACAAATACAAAGCAGCCATCTAATAGCTCCTGCAGGTGCACCGTATACTCTCTGCCAAGCACAGGGCCACATCTCGCAAGGCCCGTTGGGTAGGCAGATTACTTGGGTCCAACAGGCGCCTTTGGAGTACCTCTCCTCCCTCCACCCCTCTTCCGGCTCCTCAAAGCCGATCAATGAAAGCAAGACCTTTGATGCAGCAGTGCTTGCCCACAGCCTATGGTACTTTGCCTCCCCCTCGCTCATTCTTGCCACCTTGCGTGCTATTAAGCAGCATAGCAAGCGACTCCTCCTTGCTGAGTGGTCGTTGATGGCGACGCACCCTTCTGCCCAGCCTCACGTACTAGCTGCGCTTGCCCAGGCGGCGCTGGAGCGCCATGAGCCCAGGGAAAGCGTCTCCAACGTCCGCACGATGTTGGGGCCAAAGCGGCTTATCGAGCTGGCCGTGGCGGCCGGGTGGCAGCTGGAGAGTGACACACACAGGGTGAGGAATCAATCCACGAAATCCACTGGTTGACCAATATATTGACCTCAACACGCGTCAACGTCAACCCACGACTTGAATTGTTACATAATCAACCAATCCACGGTGCTGCGCATTTTGATGGACGATATGGATGGATTGACCAGTCGTCCAGCATCGCGAGAAACGGAAGCTCTGCTGCAGGGTAAGAGGCCAACCTAAGTCGCTCGCTGGGGCCGACGTAACACTAGTTGTCGGCACTATCCACCCACTACAGTACGGCGGGCGCGCCTTGTCGCGTCCTGCGACGCGTCGCCATTTTAGGCCACCTGCAACACGAGGCGACTGGCAGCTGAAACATGGCCGAGCCAGTAACTACCAACATCGAACCTAAAACACCAGCTAGCGATGATACCCCGCACGATGCTTTACTGCTCCCGAGGCTTGCCCTTCTAGACGCGGGAAAAATTCCTTTGACATCCTGGACGCCATCCTCAGATGAGGAGCAGCGCATATTCCGCGTCTGGAAGGGCTTCACACTAGCCGAACGAACCAAGGATACGGTGTCTTGGATATGGGACTACGGCGTTGAGATTCAATCAGAAGCGTCCAGGCGATGGATCTGCATGCCGTGCGTGCGCCAAAAAGCATCATCACCACAGTCATACGAATCAAGAGGCACACAGAATGCCGAGCACCACCTCTGGAAGTCTCACGGCTACTGGGATCCGTCAGGACGACGACGAACGCCACTGCAGACGAAAGAGGGAAGGAAAGCCTTCGCATCGATCACAGACCTCATGGGCCTCAAACGTTTGGAGCCTAACGACCAGGCCCTGGCGAACAACCTAATCCGACGATTCGATCAAGCCGAGTTCCAGAAGCTGGTGGTGAACTGGATAGTAGAGAGCCAGCAGTCATTCAGGCAGGTCGAACATCCACGTCTGCGACAAATATTCGAATACCTGAATCCTGCGGTGCGTATCAAGGATGCGCATGTTACTGCTAAGACTATCCAGAGCTTGGCTATTCAGCAGTTCGAGCGCCATCGCGATGCCGTTCAGCATGCATTGAGGAGGTCTCCGGGCCAGATACATATCGCTTTCGATGGCGCGAGGACCAGAAACCGTCACGCATTATACGGCGTGACGGCTGTCTTCCGAGATGAGGACAACCAACTCCGAAAGCTTGTCCTGGGCATTCCGGAGCTGGTGGAACGACACTCCGGCGAGAATATCGCTGCTGAGATCCTTGACATTATTCGCTCCTTCGGCATCGAGGACAAAGTGGGTTACTTCACCCTCGACAATGCAGCGAACAACGACACGGCGATGCGCGAGATCGCGCAAGAGTTGCACTTCGATCCGGTGCGACGGCGCGTTCGATGCGTTGGCCACATTCTCAATCTCGTCGTCAAGTCCCTTCTGTTTGGAAAAGATGTCGAGGCGTTTGAGGACACCGTCGCGAAGGGCGAAGCACTGGCAAGGGCAGCGCACGACACGTGGATGCGGAGAGGCCCCGTCGGCAAAGCTCACAACTTTGCCATTTGGGTCCATCGGTCGGATGTTCTGACGCAGTTGCTTCGCCAAATCCAACAAGACTCGTATGCGGCAGCTGACGACGCCGAAGTTGGGAAGCAACGGCCAGTCGACGTGGTTATTGACAACGATACCAGATGGCTATCCCAATACTACATGATCAAGCGGCTGTTGCGACTGCAGCCTTTCTATGAAGAGTTCATTGCTAAAGCAAAGAGAATCTTCCGAGATGGCCGGAGAGGAGAGGTAGGCCGGAGGTTTCCTCCTTGTCTTGAGGAGTCAAGCTTCCTCACCGAGAACGATTGGGCGGTGCTCAGGACTTTTGACGAGATCCTCTCGGACTTCCACGTGGTTGTACAAGCGCTCCAGGGCGATGGGCAGCCGCGTTGTCGCGCCTCCGGCATACGAGAGACCTTCGGTTCGATGACTGACGTGCTAGAGGCATTTGAGTTCCTTCTGAGCAAGCTGGAAGACGCAAAGTCGCAGATCGAGACGCATCCCGAGCCGGAGCATTTTGGCATTAACGTCAATCTTGGCTGGATGAAGCTGGACAAGTACTATAATACCTTGAGAGACACGCCGGTCTACTACGCTGCCGCTGCTTTGCATCCTGGGCTGCGATGGACTTATTTTGACGAGATTTGGGGCCGGCACCACCCGGAATGGGTTGAAGAAGCGAAGCAGATTGTGCAGCAGCTCTGGAGCAATGAATATAGTAACCTGCAAATCACAGTCGCATCCACTGCCGATGGGCCAGCGCTAAAAAAGCAGAAGACTGTGCTGTCCTCATTTGATAGGTACCGTAATAGACACCGGCAAAGCAATGCACCCACTGCCGGAGCAGATGAATACGCACGCTGGCAAGCTAGCATGTCGGAGCTGGACAGAGATGTGGCTGACCCGGTGGAGTATTGGCACCTGAAGAGATTCGAGTATCCTAAGCTGTCTCGAATGGCACTTGATGTGATGACAGTGCCGGCCATGAGCGCAGAGTGCGAGAGGCTGTTCTCGGCAGCAGGGCTAATGGTTACTCCGCTGCGGAACAGGATGGATGCAGGAACAATTGGACTTATCCAAACCTTACGCTCGTGGCTACGCGCGGGAATAATCAAGGATGTTGACAATATACTGCTGGACAGGGCTGTATCAATGGGGCTTGGGGAGGATTGCTCAACGGAGGAGTTTCGAGGATGAGGCGGGGTAAGGGGGTTTCACGATAGCTTCAAAATTACTCAATTAGGAAATCGATGTGGAGACGACATGGGTCCTCAATATTGTGGCCATCAACCCACGAGAAGGCTTCGTGGACTCAACCCACGACAGCGCTGCTGAGTAAGCTGTCAATTCCATCCACGACAAGCACTCGTGGACGTGGGTGGATTGATTCCTCACCCTGGACACACATGTTCAATGTGGAGAGGGGCTGCTGGATGGTCAGTGGGAAGTCTCTGCTTGTCTTTCTTCCTCGTTCGAAAAGACAGTAGAGGAGGAAGTGAGTGATCAGAGGGAACGGGCGGTTGTTCTTGCGTTACGGGATGCGTGTGAGGCGAACTTGGAGGGCATACCAGGAGGTCGGAAAGGAGTCAGGTCCATGGATGTTTGGGTCGCTAATTTTATTTAACTGGGTGACATGAGTGTGTCGTAGCCCTCTTCGAGTCCCAATCACTGACTCTACTTCTACAAGCCGAATCATTTCAAGTCCGCCAGAACGACCTTACTGTTTGATATAGTGAATCGACCCATAGCATTTTAGTGATGCTCAAATAAGGCCCTTTCAGATTAGCTGGATCACTTCATCGCGGGTGTTGTTTTAATAGAGAGGCCTTGGGTCCACTGTATTATTCGTATTAAACCGTTGAAATGCTGGCTCGACCAGCTAAAGGCAGGATGATCGGGAAAGCTATTCTAGTGCAGCTGAGTTCTTCTAAAACGGGGGAGGGCCCACAGTACATCGCGAAATTTACTTCACCCAGTGGCACAAAATATCTCTTAAAGCAGCGGTACAAAGCGTCCATGAGCCAGCAAGTACAGCTGCAGTGTGGCGCGGCTACGTATTGACAGCAAAATCGTAGCACAGAGACAATACCTACGAGCAATATCCTGTTGCTGCTTCTGTAGAGCTACTAGGCAAGGAGCACGCCAAGACAGCGTGTAAGCGACAGAAAGTATGAGACAGCAAGTATGAGACTGCATATACGAGACTGCATATACGAGACTGCAAATACGAGACAGCATATACCAGACTGCGAGTGCGAGACTGCGTGTGACATTTTGAGGTCTTATCAAATATCCAGAGGAGCGGGGTATACGAAACTTGGTTCTACCGTGGTTCCCCACGCAAGCAGTGGTGAGAAGTAGAGGAAGCCAATATATGGCAGACGGTTTGACAATCTGTCTATCGAATGTAGGATGGCCTGTTGCATCCGCGGTGGCTCTAGATAGTCCGGAACCACTAGGATACTATGCGTTACTATACTCCAAACGTCGCTGCCTATCTAGCAAGAAAAGTGTCACTATAGCTAAATAAGCTTATAGTAAACCCTATATATATGCTAAACTGAAAGTTTATTAGGCCTAGTGACTAGACAGCTAATAGGGCTCACTAGCTAAGCTACTTTACATATCTAAAAAAAAAACAATGACGTCTCTGCCTCCTGTAAGCCTATAAGCGTTCGACCTCCTATTTCTGCTCTTGTTCCTGTTTCCCCCGTAGCACGGATTCTCGTGCGGTGCTTTTATTAACTAGCTGGCTTAAAGACTATTCTTCAAGTGTTTATATTAACTTTATTAAAAAGTAGTATGTAGTATATAGTATATAGTATATAGTATATTTATAGTACTATTTCGTAACTAGTTAAAAGCAGTAAAGTGTACTAGGATGTATGTAGCATCTTTAGCTCTATTTACTAGTTAGTCTACAGTGGACAGACAGTACGCGCGTGAAGCCCTGTGCCACACTAACCTCCCTGGCTGACACCTGCTCGGCAAGGCGGCCTCACGACTATAACGGGCGCCTATTTTCTCCGCGAAATAACCTATATTTGCCATACAGATTCCTACATGGGTCAATTTTCCATATTCTCCGCTCGTGTGACGCCAGCGACGCTTTGATGATTCAATCCGCCGATGGCCGCACCGCATTCAGGACAGCGCGCTTGCTCCATGGGCATTCCGCATTCACCAATCGCAAACTGTGCTCTTGTCAGCTCTCATTATGCATGTGGCATTTGCTCTGTGAGACGTACTGGATGTCCATTGATGCAGTTGTACCAGTGACCAGAGTGGGTGGCCAAGCCGGACCGCCCCGCGACCATGGCTTCCTTGATGGCAGCGATTTCTTCGGGGCTGACGGTCTCGTACCATTCTCGCTGCAGTAACCGAATGGTATCCTCGACCGCCTCCTTTAATCTCTCGGCATGTTGAAACGGCTGCTCGCATAAGAGAGACGCCTTTTCCAGGTTATGCTTCGCATCTTCCACGAAACCAATCGCTTTGGCTTTGTCGGCGTCCTCCAGTGAAGAACAGGACTGATACATGCGCGCCATCCTGGCATGGTAGAGGGTGGCCTCTACGGCAATCTTGGGTAGGGCTTCGGCGCGGCAGCTGGAGATTAAGGACGCGCACAATTCTAGAAATGGCTTAACGCGCGGCAACGGAGGACCGCCGGGCCATTTAGGCGGCTGTACGAGCGTGAGCTGCTGGATCGCCCGCATGAGACCTAGCATATCCTCGAGTGTGAGGAACTCCAGCTTCAGCAGCGCCATCTCGCCTGCCACAGCCACACGGCGATCCCTTTCGACGGGGTGCGGTGAGCTGTCCAGAGTCAGGCCTGCGAGCCCGTCGCAGAGGTCGTCGGATGTTCGTCTCCGAAGCGCGTGGACCGTTGCCTCGTAGAGCTTGTGCGAGGGCTGATACCGGTCAGAGGATCTCTTGCAGAAACTGCTCATCTTTCTGCGCAGCTCTTGCCCACTCTCGTAACGGGTTTTAAATTGCGGGCCAAAACGACACGGACGGCCCTCGGGGATGTTCTGGATGGATTGCAAAACGTCCGCGTGCGATGCGGCAAGCTCTTGTTGCAACTTGTTCAGCTCCCCGTCCAAGGCCATGAGCTCACTTTTGCCCGCGACCAGAAACCTCCTGGCCGACTCGTCCGCGACAGCCCTGTTGATGATGCGATTATACCGCCGCGTCGCGTACTGCCTCACCGGGCGCTTGCAGTCTGGACACTGCGGCATCCTGGCAAAGGCACCGGAGACGTCGGCCAGCGCGGTGAAGCGGCCCTCGCGGGACGTCACGTACGCAGCGTTGATGCCCACGAGGCCGTCGAGTGTCTCGGCCGTGAAGAAGTGACCGCACGCGAGGACGACGATGGGGGTCAGGTCGACGTCGATCTCGGCATACGTCTTCATTTCGAGCAGGTCGACGCGCGCGTCGGGTGCGATCCCGCAGTCCTTGCACAGGCCGGCCGGGCAAGCCTCGCCGCAGAGACTCGGGCAGCGATGACCGCACGGGAGCAGCTCGGCGCATCGCTCGTCGCACGGCAGCCGACTGCACGGGGCCGCGCACGGCATCGCGCAGGCGCCCTGGTGCTCGCACGCCCATTCGCACTTCTCCACGCAGGGGACGCAGCCCTCGCTGCAGGTCGCGGCGCACTTGGAATGGGGGCATCGTACCTCGCACGGCGCTACGCAGAGGCCGCAGTCGGTGCCGTCGTGGCAGGGCCTGCGACAGTGGTGGTTGCACGTTCCAAACGGTCGCATGCAGATCTTGCGGCAGCTCTGATGCGACGACCTTGCCGCCGCGTCGCGATCCTGCTCGCGGCAGCCGCCGCACGTACCCGGGCAGGTGTGGCCGCACGGGAGCGGCGCTGTACAAGGCACCGGGCAAGCGTACCCGGCGGCTTCTGTCACGGGCTGGAAGCATGCCACCTCGACGGCGTGGTTGCATCCAGGGACCGTCTTCTCAACCACGACTGGGCAGCGGATTGTTGCGGGCTTCTGCGCAGCGTGGCAGGCCACGGCGTCCTTGAAGTGACCGCACGGAAGCTCGACGCCGTTGAGCGGCACAAGACACTTGCCGCAGTCCTCTCCGCAGGTCGGCTTCTGGCAACCGTGTCCGCACGGCTCGTGCAGCCGCTGGCAGGGCTGCGGACACGGGAAGATGCTGTGCATGCTCTCCGAGTGGCACCGCGCCAGGCACATGTGGCCGCAGTCCGGGAGGCGCCAGGCGCAGGCCTGCGAGCACCCCCCTTCGGGGCTGAGCCGGGTAAAGTCGTCGGGCTCGGACACCTTGATCGGCGTCTCCTCGTGTCGCGGGCAGCACAGCTCCAGAGCGCTGCCCACCGAGTCGGACCCGCGCAGCAGCCCGATGACGGTCTGCCACATCTCCACGTTCGCATACGTCTCCGAGTTGCCGATGAGGTACATGCCATGCTGGGCCCGGCTCAGAAGGACGTTGATCCTGTTGGTCGTCTTGAGGAAGCCCACCTTGCGCGCCCCGTTGCTCCTGACCAGTGAGACGATGACGACCTTGGCCTCCTCGCCCTGAAAGTTGTCCACCGTGGCCACGCGCAGCAGCTCGCTCATCCTCTTCTTGGTCAGCGCGCCGCCTTTCCTCTGCATCGGAGCGGCTTTTGGCGAATCGTCGTCGGGACCGAGCGACGCGGCGTCGAACCCGTCCTTGTCCAGCGCATCCTGGTCCCTGTCGCTCAGTACGATCTCAAAGTCGCTGCGCATCGCCGCCCGAAGCTTCTGCAGCTGTCCCGTGTAGGGCGTCAGCACCGCAATGTCGGTGCTGCCGTACACGCCCTGGCGGACAATGTGGCGGACGAGCGCGTGCACCATGCTCGCCTCCCACGCGTTGGAATGGGACTTGTGCTGCATTTCCAAGCACGCTCCGTCCTCCAAGTGGTCGTGGTCAAGCCAGAATACATTCTTGCGCATTCCCACCACGTCGGGAAGGCTGCGGGTGCTCGGATGGTCTTGGATGCTGGGATACAGCGTCTCGCGGATCAGCCTGGATATGTCGGGGCGCATGCGTCGCTGCACGTCCAGCTGCGCCACGGGAATCTTGGGCCGCCCCGGAATCCCGACTGAAAGTCGTTCAAACTGGCTACGGTCCAGCTGGTACAGCTTGCCTTGCTTGCTCTCCAGTGACAGGCCAAAGTTGTTGATCTGAGGTCGCAGCTGCTCATGATCGCCAATCTGGATAATGTGCTCCACGGCCGGGAGCAGTGCCGTGAGCATGTGCGGCTCCATCACCTCGCCGGCCTCTTCGCAAATAACAACTTTGCACCGCAGCCTCTGCAAGGTGGATATTCGCTTTGCCAGTCCCGTCGTCGTGATGCCAATGACATCTGCTTCCTGCAACACCCTCCGGTCGACTTCGTCGTGAATGTTTGACACCTGTCGCTGCTTTGAAGAGCTATACTCGATGTCCTCGTACAAATTATCCACTGCCTGCTTGTAGTTCTCCGTGGTCCAGAAACCCACAAGGCGTCCCCGTTCCAATGGGGAGAGAGAATGGACGTTCTGAGATGCTTTGCCGAGAAGAGCTTCGCGATCAACCTCTGTCTCGATGCCAACATCATCGACCAAGTCCTTCTTGAACGATGCCCAAATGTCAAAGGGGTGTCGACCGGCAGTTTTGTATCCATCCGCGTCTACCTCCCTGAATTGAATGAATATGCGTGGATAGTGTCGAAGGAGGTATCTTTGGATGTTGTCCCACTTCATCTGCCGCACTACCCCATGGGCCTTGCCGAGTGCCCTCTTGATGCTGTCTGCTTTACTCTCCAGCTCTTCGTACGACTTGGCAAGATTGTACCTCTCCCAGCCGCTCCTTGATTCCGACTGTGCCACTGTCCGGAGATTATATCCCTCCAGCAGACGTGACTGACTTTGTCCTCCAATACGAATAATTTTTTGGGTGCCTTCGTGCAGCAGATGCTCGAGGAACTGATCTAGCGCATGGTTTGTATAGCATCTGGTGTCACTACGGTCAGCGGGTATTACACTTTCCAGCGGATACTTATTTACTTACACAACAACTATAGGCCCGAGGGCCGCTTTCGCTTGGCAGTTTAGCAGAACTTTCATCAATTTGATGCCGAGATACGATTTCCCCGTCCCTGGAGGTCCTTGAATTAGTGCAAACTCACGACCAAGTGCCGCGATCAGGGCTCGGCACTGTCCGCGATCCAGATCCGTTTCTGCCTCCACTCGGCTGAGAAGGTCTTCGTCGACCGAGTTTGAGCACGGCTCGACGGAGAGGTTGGCAGCTTCGAGAGAACTGTTTCTCAGAATAGGCTTTAGAGAAAAGGCGAAGCCCGGTTTGCGTGCGTACCGAGGTGGCGGGATGTCTGCAGCCGTGTCCCCGTGCCCCTGTTCGATCCTGTCGGGGAGGATCCAGTCTTGGAACGGCAGTGAGCCAAGACGTTGCATGTTCTGTAAATTCTCAAGAATAGGTACAAAAGTGGCGGGTATTACCCCCGGGAACTCGAAAAGGACGCCCTGCGCTTTGGAACTGCTGAGGCCAACGAGAGTCTCAATGTTGGCTTGGTCATGGCTGCTGAGTCTCGACTTCACCGTCGCGCGGTTGTTGTTCTTCGCCAGGCTTTCGTCTTTACCGTCGTCGATGGTTCTGTTGCTGATGATGAGAAACAGGTGCTGTGCGCGGCCTTGATCGATCGCTATGAACGACACGAGCACACCCTCGGCAAGTCGTCGAGAGTCCTCCCACCATCGTCGTCTCTCGGAGACAGACTTGCCTCGGAGAACTGAGGGTTGAGAAAACGAAATATCCACCTCCAATCCACGGCGTCCGCTAAAGGAAAGGTAGCTAATGACGGCCTTGGGATATCGATTCGCCCTAAGGTTGCCGAAGCTGAGCTTGGGGCTGTCAAGGTGGGTTCGGTCCATCTCGGAAGCACGCAGGGTGCTTGCCAGGACGTCTTTGAGCTCCCCGAACGTATCCTGCCGGAGGAGGCGGAATAGCGTGTCGACGTGGCGCTGGGACTTGTCGGCGAAGAAATGGGGCTGCTCGGGGTCGGTGGACGGGAGGAACTCGACCACATCACTGAGGATCTCGGCCCGCGTGGGGAAGATTTTCATGGCCGCAATGTCCATCTTGTCATTGTCGTGGCGGTCGTTGGGCATGTGCAGACCGCGAGGGTAGGCTGGTAGTGGCGCGTCTGCAAACTCGGCGGCGTCGGCGTCGGCATCGGCTACGCTGAGGAGCCCTCTGGCTCGGCCCACGACAGCTCGAATCTCGCAGACATGGTGTGCCAGTAGGGCTGAGGTGTTGAGCAGGCCCCGTCGGGTAAGAGTTCTCGACAGACCTTCTACCGAGTCGATGAGGGGCGGCAGGTCGTCGTGCAGTCGGGCGCGCTGCTCCCGCTTGAGAAGCTCTCGCAGGGCGGTAGAAAGGGCAACGGCAGCGGACTCTGCATCTGCACAGCACCCGTCCGGCACATCACAAATTCCCTCGAGCACCCCTTCACAGAACGCCAGCAGCGCTGGGATGGCACGGTTCCCGTTTGGGCCGCTGAAGAAGTTGTACAGGCTACCAACACAGGTATCGATGGAAAGGCAGTCCAGGATTGACGCATGTGTCATTGTCTGGAGGAAGCAGCTCATGGCATGGAAGCTGGTCGTATTATACCCTGCCCGCGCTGCACAGCTTACCGTCGCTTGGATGTGTCTTCGCCCGTGGAGAGCTTCGTCGTCGAGATCTCTGGCCAGCCCGTGCTTCCATTCTCTCTCGCTGCCGTTGAGAATGTCAAGAGCACCGCGCCATAGACTCTCAGCGTTCTGCGCATTGTTTTTTGCAGGCCAGTCTTTTATGATCCTCTTCCACGAATTGTAATCTGCCCTGGCTTGCAACTGCTCGGTTGTTTCCTCCGCAATAGGACTGCGATTCCTACCTGGGCGTTTGCCAGCATCCACCGACGAAAGTTCATGGGAAAATCGACACGATGAACCATATCGACAGCTTTGTGTCCGTTGGAAGAATGTACATGGCTTTTTGGCTTCGCCGTGGTTGGTCTCCCCTCGGCGTCGCCATCCACGCCTACCGCTCCCATTGCCATTTGTGTTTCGGGACAAAGGCCGCATGTTGTGATAGGGTGAATACTGAAGCTAAGGCGTAAATATTGATAGAACGGAGACTGAGCTCTCAGCTTTCTCTGAAGTGCCGTTACTAAAGAGGTTCTGCTAATCTATAGCACGTTTGCGTCTTTGTTGGTAGGCGAATACCACTCCTCTGCCAACCACTTCTACTTGAGAGCACTCTACCGACCGCATTCGAAGTCAAAGGGGTGTGACTTAGACCCTGTTGTCGTGTTAGGCTCTGACTGGAGTTGGGCTGCATCCCGCATGTAAATGTACGTCGCCACAAAGAGAATAGTGGTAGGCCTTCCCCAACTGCCGTTGGTGGCTGAAGTCTTGATGCCCGCCTGCCCTTCTCCTCTCGATACCACAATCATGACACACGTGGCAAGGCACCGCCTTGGCCGTTCACAATGCTCCTTCTATAATGTGTAAACTGGTGTGGCAAATTTCGAAACTCCGATGAGTACCTTAGGTTTGCTGAATGCTGGGACATGTTCCCTTAATGCTCCCCGCCGTAGCCATGGAACAAATCGACCATACACAATATTTCCTGAAACATGCATATGCGTGTCTGGCAAGGGTTCTCGAAAGATAGCGCCTTGCTTGCTCGGAAGTCGGACTCTGAAGCGGGCCAGATACTATGAGTTATTTACGGATTATGAGGCGTGAGTGTCCAAATAGGGTATTGTCATCAGTTGGGCTCCGGTCCGGTCGAGTTGGGATTTACTACATGCCCGGGTCAAGCAGCCTCCAGGTTTGTCTGCAGTTGGCTTGCTACCTAATATGCGGCAACTCAGAAAGTCAGGCAGCTCAGATATCAGAAAAAAAATTTCGAATGGGTTAATGTACAATGGCCTTTTTCATCTAATGTACAACGGCCTTTTTCACCTACATGCTACTAAGAAATGTCAACAACCCAGCGCCAAAATGCCGAAACTCAAATTCTCCCCAACACGCCCTTGGTTGAGCGTTTTTCTCTGCAACGCTTCAAGCCTGCTGCTGCTGCTCACGCTGGCGCTTCACGATGTAATAGGTGATCAGGCTCTTGGGGTCGTCCTTGATCCCGCTCAGCGCGTCCCAGAACGTAGCCTCGCCGACACGCGCGTGCAGGGCCACGCAGAACTTGACCGCGTCCATGCGCACGCCCGAGTTGGCCGACTCCAGGCAGTGACCCGCCAGGCCCGTCAGCTGCTCCAGCTCGCCCGACGTGGGCTGGAATTCGGCCCGCCTGTTGAGCATCTCCTTGAGCACGTGGAGGCCCATGCTCAGGCTTCGGCAGCCCTCAGTCGTGGCGTCGGTGATGTCGTGCAGCTGCCGCGTCAGGACGACCACAATCTCGGACCCGTCACCGATGCCCACCAACTCGTCGGCGAGAAGCTCCAGACCGCTGACAACGTGGGCTCGCGAGTCGTATGCACTGCGCGTCTGCAGCAGAGCCTCGAGACCCTTGGACACGTGAGGTTGAAAGTTTTCCCTCTCCTTCCTTAGCAGAAGCTTGATGGTGGCAAGAATCTGAGCCTTGATGTCTTGGCCCTTGTCTGATGGCAGGTTGCTAAGCGGGTTTTCGAGATACTTGAACAGGCCAAGCAAGAGCGCCTCGAACTTGTCGTCGGTAAACATGGTCCTGCTGTCCCGGATAAGGGACTGCAGCTTGCGGAACCCGTGGACTTCCAGCGACATGGCCTTGATTTTCGCGATGCCACTGTCCAGAAGACGAGAGTTCTGGCGCATCTTTTCAGGCGACTCGGGTTCCACCGGTGCCGCGGTGATCTCAGCAGCCTTTTGGAGTTTGGCAGCATCCTCGTTGACGGGCCTATCCTCGAGAACGGGGCCCGACACTTCCGGTTTTGGCGTGGCTTGTATTTCGGCATCAGGGTCTTCATACACCTTCAACGGCTCAGCATCTTGCGGTGGTTCGGAATGCCGAGCAATATGCGCCATCACGGGTGTCGGCGTAGTAGGAACATCCATAGTCGCAAATTCCTCGTCATCGGCAACAATGGTTGAGGCAGACTCGAGGCTGGCCATGCTGGGCACAACAAGGCTGATATCCTCGTGCACCTTTGTGGGCGAGTAGCGCTCTACGCTCTGCTTACCAGGACCGTGGCGGGTTGGGCTCGATCCAAGCAGGTCTTCATGCGGCATCCTAGGCTTTGCAGGACTGACCCGAGGCGAAACGACTCTGAGCTTGGCTCCTGTCCTAGATGTAGGCGATGGAATACTAGACTCACTGCCGTGGGAGACATGGCCAGGCCGGGTTCGGGAAACCGACTTCTTAGGCGTCGTATCCTTCATGACTCTTGGTGTCTGGCTCCTGGACTTCAAAGATTCCGGGCTATGGATCTCCAAGCCAGGTTGGTCACGAACCGAGTACGGGCCTGCAGTGGCAGGTCGGGTAATCTCGGGACGTCTCCTGGACGGCCTCATAGGTGCAACCGACATGCCACCAGCATTCACAGAAATGGTCGATTCTGTTTTGGTACGCGAGGTGAGCTTCGGAGGGGCCGCGTGGCCAGACTGTGGAGCGTTAGTGGACGCATTTGATGTTGCGCGTACTGGCGATAGCTGTGCCATGGCTGAACCAGGGCGGGGTGGCAGCTTCTGAGCGGCCATGGCCCTCTTCTGTGCCATCATAGCTTCACGTATGTTGGGTCTGCTAGCCGTCTTCCCAGTTCTGGATAGGCTGCTGCCGGGTCTAGCGGGTTCAGTCTTCTTGGGAGAATTGGGGTTGCTCGGATCCTTGTTGAGGAGCTTCTGCGCGGTAGCATCCAGGTCCTCCATGATAGCATCTGCTCTAGAGGGCCAGACAGCCCAAAATGCCCAAAACGTGGGCCTCATCTTCTCTCGGACGCCGGGGTTGGCATCAGCAAGGCCCTTTTTCAGGCACTTTTCGATGAGATCAACTCCACCAGTATGTTCAATGTGATGCTTGTTCCCCGACGTCTTCTTAATGAGCGTCTTGAGCCAGATAGTCGTATAGAGACGGGGCTGGACATTCTTGTCCTGGCAAGCGCTCCAGATATGTTGCATGATGCGAGGTGTGTAGGAGATGCGGCTAATGATGGTGTCAATTGTCGTGCTAGTCATCTGTGAGGTAATTTTCTTTGTTGAAGCAGTCATCTTGAGCAGAGTTTGCATCAGCAGCTCAACCATGGGCTCCATAGCAGGGCCGAGGGTCAGAGCAACATCTTCAATCAGGGCGCAGGCCTCCTTGGAAAGACTCGTTCGCAGCGAGGTCAAAGACTTGATGATGCCGTCGAGCATGCCGCGGAGGCCATTGACAAATGTGTCGTGAAAGTCGGAAGGAGCATTGCCGGCATTGAGTCGACGGAGAGTAGTCATGCCCTGCTCTCGCTTTTGCCAATTCTGCTCGGTTTCGCGGCCCTCATACTGCCAGGCCATGCCCTTGATCACCTCGTCTAGTTCGCGGTTGGTGTTAACGTATTGTGGCTCAACTGGATCCGCCTGGGACTCTGGTACAGCTGGTGTAACGGGACGCTCGCTCGACATGGACGATACGCTGCCGGCAAAATGCGGACGGCTACTCGGTGCGGGTGCAGATGGTGTTTCGGAGCGTGCGCCAGCTGGTGCTAGTTCTTTGATGATGGCTTGTTCGATCGCCGGCCTGACCTTGTAATTCTTGAGCTGTCGCTTAAGATCCGACTTGGCAGTGTTGGGCGCATTTCTACAGACAGTAAGTTTAGCTTGGTCAAGCCCGGGTAGGGCACATTACGAACCGAAACAGCTCAATGACAGTGTGTTTGGCGGCATCTCGGACCATGCCGTCCGCGTCCTCGAGTAGCTCCATAAGCAACGGGACGTAGCTTCGGAATTGCAAGCCGTGATCTTGGTGCATCTGCTCGTGCGATTAGCGAGGGTCAACAAGCTATGGAGCGGCGTGTCGTACCAGGAGAAGCCAGTGTAAGGAGGCTTCTTTGGCGCGTGGGTTCTTGCCCGACATGGCTGTGGTGCGAACCATGCGCTCGACTTCACCGGGGTTTACAGCGTAGATGGTGACAAGGGCTTGCGAGGCGAGCGTGCGGTACTTGTCCTTCTGATCGCCAAGCTTTTCGATGACGACGGGGAGCGTGCGGACGGCCTCCTTTCCGATGTGCTTGGGCTCCTGGCGGGAAAGGCGGGTCAGGAGGTGTCCGAGGGCAGTGAAGCCGGCGTTTACGAGAACAGCATGCTGGGCGGTGGAAGCGGTGCGCAGCGCCTCGAAAAGCAGGGCAATGCTGCCCTCGGGGACGTTGTGCTGCTTGATGGCCGACTTGGCGTTGGTGACGGCGGTGACCTTGTGGTCGAGGGCGGCATTGCTGCGCAGGATGTCGAGCAAGTCGGTGACCTGCTTGTCCGTGAGGCGCTCTGCCATGGTGAAGGGGAGAAGGCGTATCGTTCGCGATAAGGGCTAGGTATGGTTCTATTGATCGAGCAATGGCGTGGCCTCGTAGTGCAGCCAGCTAGCTGCGGCGCAAACGGGTTAGCGAGACAGGCAGGCGAACGGTGTAACGGCGGCTAGGCAGTGATGCTATTTCTGACGGAACAAACCAGCCGCTGGTAGATAGGTAGTCACGGAAGCGGGACGGCCAAGCGGCCATCAGGGGGAGATTGCGGATAGGACAGGTGCTCACCGAAAAAGCAGGAGGGGTCGGTTCCTGGGCTATCAAGGGTACCTTGGTGGGAATTTGGGGTGCACGCGAGATGACTGCGCGGGCAGCGGGTTCGCTACGCGACGAGGGCTAAATGTCAGGGATTGAAGCAAGGAAAATGAGAGTTTGGATGGAATGACGCTGTCATTGGGAAGCGATCAGAATATTGAGAGTCGAGGTTGAGTTGGCGAAGCCAGGCGGAGGTTGTTGCTGGCAAAAGCGGACGGCCGATGAAGGTGGGCAGCCATTATTTACCTGCTGGACGTTATGGAGCTGCTGGGTTGTCCAGTCGTTGGACAGCTTGTACCTGGCGCGACTTGCGCGTCCAGCCAAGGGAGGGGCAGTTCTCAGCGCGGGGGTGTGCTAGGCAGGTACCGGGCAGGTACTAGGCGGCCGCCGACCCGACAACCCAACAGCGCGTTTCGCTTGCTACCCCTCGTCGCCGTGCCAATGCCCGCCTTTGTGTACTCGCATACCCTAAACAGTGTCGAAAAAAACACCGCTGTTGATGACGTGACACCGACTTGGTTTTGATAGTCTTTCACAGAAGAGTTTCCAACGGACTTTCACTTGGCTACCAAGTGCTTTATGACTCCTGTAGCAAAGAATTGCATTGTCGCCATGTTGATCCCAAACACTCACATTCATGCGACTACAAAGGAGCCGAGGTAGGTAGAGGATAGTGCAAGGAATAATATTCTTCCCATATTGGGTACATATTATAGATACACATATCACACCTAGATTTTCTCATTCAATGAAACGCAGGCTAGTTCTCTAGCCAGCAAACCCGAAGAATTCTATAGTTATGCTGATGCCGTCTTGAAACCGCGCCATAGTCATTCCATGCTACATATGCTACTTTCTTCCCGGAGACCTTATTCTCGTTAACTTAACGAAGCAGCGTACGTCTCCCACAGTTCCCCGATTGTAGACCCAAACAAGTCCGGCCAGAACTTGTCCTCCTCGTACTTTTCCGCGTGCAGCTTCGCGTTAATCCTCCTCACCGTGCCCTCGCCGCATTGCCTCTCCAGGTAATCAAGGAAATACCCCGTGGTTTCGTAGCCCGCGTCCCACGAGCAGCCCTCCGCGCGGGGGCGCCAATGCGGCGGCACCAGCCCGCACCGCAGCCTCACCCAGTCCGCCACGCCCTCCACCAGGCCCCCCGGGCACGTCCCGAGGCCGTTACACTGGAAGCAGTGGACGAGCTCGTGCGTGACCACGCCGCAGAGCTCGTCGCGGATGCGCTCCGGCGTCTGGTTGTCGACGTGCCGCGTGGAGAGGTGGATCTCCTTGTGGTCGTTGTCGAGCTCGCTGCCGGTGGTGTAGGCGACGCCGTCCATGTCGCGCAGGACGAGTGTGACGGAGCGCGTGGTCGGCAGCGGGCACGGCGCGTGTCGGTAGAGGTGTCGCAGGACCGCGAGGGCGCTGTCGCGCACGCACTCGCCGAGGTTGACGGCGGCGAGGGCGCGCAGGGAGCCGCGCGAGGAGAGGTCGCGGATCTCGAGGCGCAGCTTGGGGAGGGGGAAGGTCTCATGGTGGTGGTGGTGGTGGTCGGCGGGGGTGACGGGCGGCGGCCGCAGGTGCTCGGGGATAGCGGAGGATGTGGGCGGCGGCGCGCTCATGGTGAAGACGAGACGGCGGGCGTGGTTTAACGAGGCTCGACGGGTACAGATGGTGGTGATGAAGTTGCGCCGTTTGGATGGTGGCGGTGTTTGTCGAAGAGGTTGAATGCGCCAAGGTGGGGTGAGACGCTATCGAGAGGACGTGCGACGCGGGGTCTACTAGAGGAGGCCAGCTGGTGACTCTTTATTAATGCCGGGTGGATTTATTCGCGGGTTTTTCTTCTTGTACAGTCCCAAGGTAAACAAGGCTTAGAGAAGAGGCGATTGGGGAGTTGTCTTGTCGCTGCAGCACGAGTAGGTTGCGAGGACTGGTGATGGCTGTGTACCGATTCGCTGGCCAGAACTGAAATTAGCATCAAGTGGGATTCTCTTCAATAAAGGTGAGTATATGCGTAGTAGTTTGTTTTACTTGAAAGATTTGGTTTACATCTAGGACGCAAATTCACCATCAATCCTGTGCCAATTTTCCAAAAACCCCTTATAAAACAGCACCCCCAGCCCTGGGTCCAGCGCGCCGGTCGTCGCCCGCACCGAGTGCACGCCGAGCTGCACGATGCCCGCCTCCGCCGCGCGGCAGCCCATCACGCTCGACAGCACCGGGCCGACGCCGACGCGCGCCTGGTACGGCTGCACCCGAGCGCCGACCAGCTCCGCCACGCGCGTGAGCACCGCCGCGTCCGTGCCGCCGTCGGGATCGTGCTTGACGGCCACGCCCGTGTTGAGCCTCGGCGCGCAGCCCTCGGAGTCGACAAGGTCGGGGTGGCCAGCGTACGCGACCTCGCCGGCTACCAGAAACGACCGCGCGTATGTCCGGCCTAGCAGGCCCGGCGTCTGGCCGGCGTCTCCGGCGAGCGATTCCACCATGCGCTCGACGGCGGTTGGGAGGAACGCGCTGCCGTTGCCTCCAATCTCCACGTCGTCGAGGAGGCCGACCATTCGCACGTAGCCGCCGCCGTCGACGTCGTCGTCGTCGTGCTCCTCCGCCGCCAGCAGCCCCATCATGGCCGCCCACGAGCACAGTCTACCTTCGAGACCGCCCGCGGTGATGAGCTCCCTGCGCAGGCCGAGAGCCCTTGCCGGCTGGAAGTCGTACAGCTCGAGGTCCCAGCGGACGATCTGCGCGTACGACACGCCCAGCTCGCCCGCCACCAGCTGCACCAGCTCCGGCGGCTGGCCGTGCACGAACTCGCCTGGGCTGCCGAGCGGCCGCTGCTCGCCCGCCGAGTAGGCACTTGAGAGGCCAATGATGGGTGTCGTCGTCTCCGAGCGCCCCCCGGGAGACAGGTGCGTGGCGATCGGCCAACCGAGACGGACGAGCCGCGCGGTCGTGCCGCCCGTGTCCGGGTCGCGCACGACGACGCGCCCGGCGAGGCCTAGATCGCGGTCCCACCACGTCGGGTCAAGGCCGTTGGCGTGCGGTGCGACGCCGAGCTGCAGACAGGCAGTCGCGTTGGCCGGCTTGGCGCTCACGGGTTTGAGCTTGACCGTCTTGGCGTCGATGTGGCCGGCGATCATGGCCACGCCGTCGCCGGGCTTGTAGGCGCGGCCGATGGCGAAGGCGATGATGGCGCTGCCGTTGCGAGACGTCCAGTACTTGCCGCCGGGACGAATCTTACCAGTCCATAACTCCCCAGAGGGCAACTGCGGTCATCAGCCCCGAGGCCGAGGTTTATATAAGTAGGAAAGGTCCACTTACCTCCTGGAAGCCAGCATTGTGAAGCCTGGACTTGCAATAGTCGACAACGTGGAAAGACGTCGGATTCTCCGTCATGAAGTCGCAAAACGGCTGTGTGAATTGCTCCGGTGTGTATTCCTGGCGCTGCTGCCGCGCGGCCGTGGCTGCCGCTTCCGCTGTCGGCTGCCGGGAAGCAGCGGCGTGCATGTACAAGCCGACGGGAGAGGATGATGGCTCACGACGAGTCATTTTGCTCAAATTGAGTCTCGGTCCATGCTTTAAGGGATGCTTGGAGATGATTTCCGTCGACGAACTCACGGCCAGAGGACGAATTCCCAGTATTGCGGGGTTGTTGAGGGACGATAAGCATCCATCTTCCGTTCCGCTTCGTTGGGGGGAAAGTTATTTATCATGGAAGCGCCACGCCAGCCTGAGAGTTAGTCTGCCACCTGAACTTGCACCGGTGGAAACCGCACCTTCCTTTTCAGGAACAAATGGCTTACTTCTTTGTAAAGGATTGACAGGCTTGGAAAATCCTGTGGCTAGTGACAGTTGAGGCTTGATAATTACTTGCAGCCTTGGCGGCGTTTTTCATGACTTGGATTATCTACGGTTTAAGCTGTATACATGTATGGCTGGTGCTTACCCGGACTATCAGACTATCAAACTATCTACGAAATCATGACACAATGAACAACGTGATACCATAATATTTGGCCAACGCCTTGGCTTTTACCTAGTAACATTGTGATTAGTTCAAGTAGCCTTCTCTTGAGGTCGTTGGTCCTGGGCGTCTCATGGCACGAAATTCGTCGCCGGCCTTGTCTAGGGTAGGTATATGTTGAGGGCGGGAGAGTAAGACTTAGCGGGCTATCTTGGGTCATGTTTGGGAGGCCAAGACGCTATCTACAAGTCATTGGATAATACTAGGGGAAAAAGCGATTTCGGCAACTACCAAGACATGTCTGTTCCACAGGGTGCGTCGGCGTGGGTTGAACACTAATATTGAGTAGGTGATGTTTGTCAGTTGAGGGATCAGCGAGCTGGGCGGGGAAACGTGGGGGTGGAGACTGCTAATAATTTAGAAGTGATACTATTGATGTAAAATATGTGAAGGAAGCAATAACTGTTTATACTTCTAGAAGCACTCAGTGCTCACACCAAGTGGCAAGACTTGTCACTGGGTTTGTATTAGCGAGAATTCATCTAGGGCATAAAGAGAATGTCAAGCTGAGACGCGATCTATCTTTTAGGTTTACATGACACGCTCTAATGACACGCTCTAGGTGTTGTAGCCATATCGGTAAGCCTATTCGAACTTACAGTGGGTGTTCGTGTGACGGCACTCACCCACCAATTGCGGTGGTATAAGGACACGTTGACCAACAGGTTTGGCCCAGTCAAGGTATCAGAGGCGCTTCTAAAAACTTTTTTTTGAATCTAGATGTATTTTGAGGGCGTTACATGAACTGCTCTGAGGATGGCCAGCAGCTGCCTACCAAGTACCCGTCAACGTCAACTTGCCGTGTACAGGCATTTCGATGCGTCAAATAACGAGGAGGCATCGCCGTTGATTATTTAACAAGAAATGATAAAAAAAAAAAAAAAAAAAAAAAACTCGAAAGCAAATACACTATATTAAATCCCCATGTTAAACTCCAAGCTGTACCGTCCGGGTGGTGGCGGCCTCTCCTCCAGCCCTGCACCGCCCTAGGACTTTGGAGGTCTTCAGTGGCGAATGACGAGGCGCGGCGCCGCGACAAGGCATACGCAATCATTCAACTCCTCCGTCCCTCCTCTCTGGCCACCCTCAACACTTTTTTGTTCCTGCAAAGTCTGCCATGTGAAGCCGACGCAGGCTTCCTTGTCCTTTTCGGTCCCCTATTTCACCTCGACTTGATAGAATCATCCCCCGATTTTTCTGTTTCGTGTCCTCGTCCGTCTCAGTCTCATCCCTAGACACAAGACACGCTGCATCATCACTTGCTACTTACATAGCCCCGCCACCTTTCGTCACGCCACCACCCCTCCTCCCATCACCAAGCAAACGGCCGACGAGCCCATCAGAATCCCATCGTCGGATCCCTCCACGATGCCCGCCAACCACGTCCTCCTGGCCTCCGGCGCCGTCGTCGCCGTCTCCGCCGTCGTCGCCGCCGCCATCGCCATCTACGAGTCCCCCGAGTTGCGCCGCTACACCGACGACGTCCGCCGCCGCATCGCCGTCGCCCTGCAGGCCCTCGGCGACAACATCCAGCCCCCCGTCCGCGAGCCCCTCTTCAACCGGCCCGAGGACGCCGACGGCTTCCTCCAGTCCCGCCGCGGACCGGGCGCCGAGCCTGGCGTCGACGCCGACGACGCCACCCGCCGCAGCCAGCGAGAGGAGCTCATGTACTGGAACTCGGTCCGCTTGCAGCGCCAGCTCGAGCAGGAGCTCGCCAAGCACGCCGATACCGAGGCCGCCGCCCCCGCCCCTGCGGCTATCGAGGGTCGTCCGCCAGCAGGGCCTAGGGGCACCTCGTTTGATGATTTCTTGAAGCCGGCGACGCATGGCGGGGAGTCCGGCGCGTACGTCGTCAGCAGCGGCGCGCAGACGACAGCACACGAACACGGTACCGGCCAGCAGCAGCTCCGACACCGCGGCGAGGGTGCTGGCACCCGCGGCTTCTCCGCCGCCGCCGTCTACTCCAACCCCTTCAGCGACGAGCACCACATCGACCCGGAGGAGTTTGCCAACATGGGCCTCGGCACCGGCCGGCTGGTGCCTGAGAGTCCGAGCGACATCTACAGCGCCACCACCCGCGAAGAGGACCGCCAGACGACGACGACGACGACGACCGCCACCATGGAGGCGGAGACACCCTCGCTCATCGACTTTGGCACCACCGAGACTGTGCCTGACGCTGACGTCCCGGAGGAGGCGTACGCCTCGATCCAGGCCTGGGCGCGCGACTCGGGCCTGTACTCCCCGCTGCCCGTCACCCCCGGCGCGCCCGTCTCCGAGGCCGAGATCCTCAGCGACGGCGAGCTCACGCCCACCGACTCCGTGTCCGTCGTAGACGTCGCCGACGAGGCGCACTCTTCGCACGCGGGCGACGCTAGTAGGCCGTACGACGTGCTGAGCGAGACGGACGGCATGCTGACGCCGGCCAGCTGGTCCGAGGTGGGCAGCCAGGTCAGCGAGAGCGAGCATCCGCACGCCCAGCACGCATAGCGCCTCGGGTCTAGTGTACGTTATATAAAGGTCCGTGTTTTTTATCATCTCGTGTTTTGCTCCTTGGTCTTCTTTTCGAAAGCCTCTCTCGGCCGGCGTTGGTGGGAATACATCGCGGCGATTTCGCTGCCCAGTTTTATCAATCTCAATACAATGCATCATTGTTTCACCGCCTCCTTGCGCCACAAAATTCTATGCATCGCTCGTGTTGCTTCAATCTAATCGTACAGATCCCCCCCCCCCTCCACCCTACATCCTCCTGCTCTTGAGGTACTCGTAGTCGGGCATGTAGCTCTCCGTCAGCCTCTCCATAAACTCCCCCGTCTCCTCGCCGTACGTCTCGCGCCACCCCTTGTACTTGGCCCGTACGTCCAGCCTCCGTGCGCTCTTCGACTTGTCCACCCCCGTCGACTCCCATATGCCCTGCACGTAGCTCTTGTGGATCGGCAACAGCCCGTCCGTCGACTTCGCCTCCCAGCTCTGCAGCACCTGCTTCGGGTCCATCCCCACCGTGCTCGCCAGCCTGTGCACCGCGTCGCCCTCCAGCACGTCATCCGCGTCCACCACGATCGGCACCCCCGTACCCCCCGCCCCGCCGGGACAGTGCCGCGCGTCGTACCAGTCGTGGAGCTGCCGCGCGAGGCCGAGGCCGTGGGCCAGCACGCGCGTGCTCAGCGAAGTGTCGGGCGGCATGCCGGCGCGCGTCTCCGTGCGCCACCACGAGTCCACCATCAGCGCCGGGTGGCGGATCAGGAACACCGGCACGAAGGAGAGCAGGTACGCGTCGGGGAGCATGGTCGGGTTGGTCCGCAGCGGGCGCGCAAACGCCGGGTCCTCGTCGGACAGGGTGAACTCGGCGGCGTACTCGCCGCCCTTGGTCGCCTCGTACAGCGCCGACGGCTCCCAGATCTGCGCGCAGTGGCTCTTGAGGAACATTGCGTTTCCCTGGGTACGTTCTAGTGTTAGCGAGCAGAAAGGGAGGAAGGGGGAAGAAGATCAGGGGACGCACGTTTCGGTGGGCGGCGGCTCGGGCGGCCTCCATCTCGGCGAAGCTGGCGCGGAGCCGCCGCACGTACTCGCGGCGCTTGTCCGGCGGCGCTTCGGCGTCGACGCGCGTGCTGAAATTCTCGAGGGCGTAGAGGTAGGCGAGGTGCAGGTGGTAGCCCGAGTCCTCCCAGCCGCGCTGCTGCGAGAGCAGCTTGACGAGCAGGTTGGACAGCGTCCGGGGGCAGCTGAGGAAGAAGACGTCCGTGGGGCGGAGGCTTGGTCATTGTGTATGGTGTGTGTGTGTGTGTGTGTGTGTGTGTGAAGAGAGAAACGAGCAAGCTGAAAATCCTTTTGCCTGAGTGGTACTTGCTTTATGTAGTTCTGCCTCGTTCAAGGCTTGACCGACAATTTGCGTCGAGCTTCGTGTGGCACATGCCCTACCTCGCGGCGGGCCGCTTATATATCCAACCTTGCATCTCTCTCGGGATCCTCCACCCGGCGCGGGGGTTCACAGACCATTCTCCCTTCAACGACTTTCCTGTTCCATGATTAGTGTCGTAGCGATCCCGCTCAGCATGGACTGTTGGAGGGGCAAGGTGGACCGGATCGCACTCCGGCATATGGAGTTGTCCGGCGGACGACACGTACAAGGTGAACTTATAGCGCCGACTTGCGCCGACAGGCCGAAGCGCGACGTCCCGACTCTTCCGCGCTGTGTCGTCGTACCCCAGGTTCGAGGTTTTAGGGCTGTTTGTGGTAAATGCCGAGTACCAGGATGAATTTCACAGCATCCTCCGCCCCCACACACCATCTCCGTAGAATCAACCCGGTAGGGCCGCAAGCCTCGTGAGGCCCTGCCCCCCCGGGCACTTCGGTCCCGAATCAATGGCCGAAGGCTCTGGCAGCCATTGTATCCGTACACCAGCTGTCGTCAAGCCCTTCGTCAACCGTTGGTGTCTCAGTGATGCAGGCTGTTGAAATGCATAGGTACGTAATCCGCACATAAGCGCTAATAAGAGGAAGTGCGGTGCTTGCTGTACAACGCCGCTGACGTATCAGTTCGCTGGTATTTCTTTTTCCAAATAAGCCCTTCGCAACCGCAACACAGGTGGCCAGTTAAGCAGAGCCTCGCACGAAAGCTAACGGTTGCAGCCGCTGCTAGAAACTTTACAATTAGTCAATAGGAGAAAATGAGTAAAATTATATATATTAGGAGGGAAGGCCAATTGCCAAACCCTGCACTTATTTCAACTCATCTGGGGCCTTTCCATGGTCCCCACGTATCCAATAACCATCTTTGGTAATCCAATCCAAACAAGCCAAGTGGCGCCGAAAATCCGACACTATTCTATGCTAGAAACGAAAAGAAACGTAATGCCGTCTGGCGAGAGCTAGGTAGAACGAGGTACAAATGCTGAGACAGAGAAAGAGAGCAGGCTCGTGCCATGCGTCGCAGAAAAGTGAGTGATTCGAGCGATTGTGTAGGGTGTATGGTGCACCCCAAAGCAAAATGATATGCATCATTACGTCGTCATCAGTGAGTGTATTACAGGCCAAAGGTAGATGCCGGGCGCGATCCCGACGACCACCTCAAGTGCTTGCGGCGACCATCGCCTTGAGATCGCGCTGGTTCGTGTTCAAGGTGCGGAAGCAAGCCTCGCAGATGCGCAAGTGGCAAAAGGTGCAGGCCCAGCGGTCCTCTGCATCGGCGATGCTACACGTCTGGCACGTCAGCGGGTAGTGCCGGTTCGCGCGGCGGTTCATTGTAGCATGCTTCTGGAAGCATGAGTAGTGTGACTCCTTGAGGTCACCCGCGGCATAGACGCCATCAACTGACACCGTCGTCGAATCCTTGCCCTTCCACGCAGGAAAGCGGAACGCGCGGGCATCGGGTTCGTGGGTGTATTTCATTTCTGGGTACAAAGTGCCATCCCGGCCACGGTACATTGGCCCCTGCTCAGTCTGGACGATGCGCTGGTCGCTCGCCGGCCGGCGTTGCTGGCGCGGCGTCTGGTCCGGGTCGCGGCGCATCAGGCGCCTCGGGCTGAGGCTAGACCCACGAGACTGGTCTGACGGCGTGGATGCTACTAGCGGTGAGCGGGCGCGGATCGGGGACGCGGCTGGGGGCAGCCGCGGTCTCTTGGCGAAGACATCTCCCCTGGACGGCGAGTTTTCCGCGGCAGCTACGGGTGCCGTGACCGCCGGTGTGATCGCTGGTGCGGGGGGCGGTGTTGTCGCTGAGGCGGTAGCCGGTATTGTCGCTGGGGCGGTAGCCGGCGTTGTCGCTGGGGCGGTAGTCGGTGTTGTCGCTGGTTTGCGGCGCGGCATCTCAGTAAGAACAGAGGACGGCATGCCCCACGCAGGCTTCCGCATAGTACTCCCAGATGCGTTTCCGGCGAGGTTTTGAGGCGGAGGCGGAGGCAGGGTCTTGGCATGGACAGGAGAGAATCTGCTGGGAGACTCGGGCGATGCGGGGGAGATGAATGTGGCGGCGGCGGGAGCACGAGACTCTCCAGGCTGATACTCAGGCGTTGGCGGGCGATTGGTAGGCGGAGTGACAGCGGTTTTGCGGAGAGAAGGCAGTGACTTCTTGGATTGGACGGCGGCAATTACTGGCTTGCTAGGCGTGGTAGAAGGCGGAAGATCGTCTTTGGAGGCTGCGGGGGGCCGAACATTGCGACCCGGGAGGCCGCCAACAGACCGAGGTATCCTTGGCTTAGGGGGCGGGGAGTTCGAGGGCTCGTCTTGAACAGCCGTGGGTGGGCGCTGGGTTGAGGCGGTTGAGGTGGACACGATGGATATGGTGCTGGAAACGGTTGAACCGTGGCTGTGGTCGAGTTTGAGCCCAGAGATTTCGCGACTGTCGTTTTGAGGGCGGCGGCGCCAGAGTTCTGATTTTGAGGGATGCGTGGGTGGGACGTCGTTGTCGTCGGGAGATACTTTTCGGATTTGGGCGGGCGGGAGATTCTTTCGATTGGTAGGACGATCAGAGTTCTTTTCCGGGACATCCGGGGGAGGGGGCGAAGTCTCGCGACTCGAGGCGAGCGGTGTATCGGGATAGGTGCCCGTGTGAGGGGTCGTGGTGGGAGAATCATATGGACGGGTATAGGCGGAGATGAGACTCGAGATGGAGGCTGTAGGCGAGGGCTCAGGAAAGGGCGAGAGCATAGCATTGTTGCTAGCGGCGGCAACGGGGCGTCTTGGTATGTCCATTTTACGAGAGGGCTCAGTCGGCGTGGCTGAGTGATTCGAGAGAAAGGCGCTCAGTACAGGAAGGGAAGGAGACTTGTCGGGCAGGCGAGGCAACTGAGGCGGCGCGGAGCCGTGAGCTGGGCCGTCGTCGCGCGGCGGCGGCGGAGGCGGCGGCGGCAAGTCGGGAAGGTCCTTGGGCAGATCCGGTAATGAGTCGGGGAGGTTCTTGGGTAGAGATGGCAGTTGGTATGAGGCGGGGGGCGGCGAGGAAGAGGATGAGGGAGAGTTGGAAGAGGACGACTTGAGCAACTGAGGGACAGCAGGTAGGGCTTTTGAGAAGCGAGAGAAGCCGGATCTGGGTTTGGGGGCGGCGGTGGGCTGTGCCATGTTTAAAGGGAGGAGGAGGGAGTGAGGGCGCCGGGAGTTGGGAAGTGATATGAGAGGGGTGCGGCGCGCAATGCGAGCACAATGAAGCGTGGACGGCAGTCCGGGAGGACAAGCCTTTCCGGTTCTGGAAGAGTATTGACCCGGGGATAGAAGCTTATTGGGGTTATGTGACTGGGCAGAGAGGGAGAGGGGCGAGAAGTTGTTCAGATCAGACGTGTCGCGAGATGTTGCAAGCCAGGTGAGGGCCAAGAGGGCCTGTCGTTGTCGTTGGTGTGGCAGGGCAGGATCGTCTTTGCAGGGGTGTGGCGTGGACGGAGGGTTGATGGTGAGACGCGAGGAACATTCGTATGGGAGGGCTGCTCGAATGGTGCGATGCGGTGTGGACCCGTGTTCGCTCTGTAACTTTTTTCTTTTCTTTTTTTCGGTTGGTGCTTCTTTTTTTCCCTTTGCTGGCTGGGGTACTTCAAACAGCCGACGTCGAGGATCAGTTGAGGTGTGGCAGTAGGTGCGCGGTGAGCAGCTGCAGGAGAGTACTGGTAAAGGTGCAGGTAGGCCGGCGGTGAGAGAATGTATGTCGTGGAATTAGGGCGCGGGTTGCAGATGGTGGCGATGAGGGCGTCGCAGACGCATCAGGTTGGGCTGACAATGGCGGGGAGTGCGGTCGAGGGCGTGTGGCGATGCTCGAGGTGTGAGGGCGTGCGTGAACGAGGTTGGCAAGGGGAACACGGGAACGAGTATTGAGGTAGAAATGCGGGGGAGAATGAAGCGACAAGCGAGAAGAAAGGAGAGAATGGAAAACGAGAATGAAAGAACGGCAGATAGATGGTAGGAATGGAGATGGAGGATAAGCGAGTAGGAAGAGTTTAGTCCGTACTGGTAATGTAAGAGGGAGGTATGGAGGTGTGGGTTATGATGGATGCTGGATGACTGATCAGTGATGATGATGTATGAGGCTGGCAGGAAACAGGCTGGGCAGAGCGTTTGCAGAGAACCGGGAACGGCGGAGGTACTGGTACATGGCGTTCCAGTGCCTTGGTAAAAATAATAAAAAAATGAAAAAATAAAAGAGCGACCGGATAGCCGGAGTTTTCTTGAATTTTCTGTCAACCAAGTTGGCCCGTGTTTTATTTCCTATTTTATTCACTAGTCATCAAACTTGGCATAAATATTGCTCGTGCTACGGAGAACAAGGTAATGAAATTACGTCGGTTTGGTAAGTCGGTTCCTGGAAAAGAGGGCCCCTTGTCCACCGGCTCAGCCCTTTTTTTGTGCAGCCCAGCAGCAGCCACGGCCTGTCACTGGGTGAACCTTGCAGGGCTTGGGCGGGCTTGGGCGGACTGGGCGGGATTGAGTGGGCTGCTGGTGGGCCTGAAGCTGGAAGCGACGACAATGCTAATAATAATTTTGGTAAGGATACGGACAACTAATGAATACTTGAATAAATAATGATGCAAAAGTCAGCAAGTCGGACTCCAAGGTCTGATGCCTGCAAAGCGCAGCCCAAGCGTTGCAGTAGTTGAAAATACTAAAGGGGATGGCAGTTGCAGTCAGGCAACTAGGCCATCAGGCACCAAGGCACCCACCCGCCTCTTCACTTGAGCCTCTCCTCTCCGCTCCACTGTCCACTGCCACGACAATCCCTTTTTGCCCTCGGACTCACCAATTACCACAAAGCCGACCTGTAAATGCCGAGTCCGCGTATCCTTTTTCAAATCCCCGTTCCATTACAACAATGCGAGCTAGCCTCTACTCGTCCAGTCGCCAGGTGGCAGCCTACATACATGGACAAGTCAACCGCCCTGAGACATTAACTTCGCCTAATCCGGCCGGTTACACAATGTCTTCAACAAGCCCTGGATATGGGATGGCATACTAGCACCGATAAGATTTATTACATGGTCGCCAATATTCGAGAATACAACTCATCACAACTATGCAGAGGCAATCCGTCTCACTCAGTGTGCTGTACGGTTTCCCTTCCCTTCTTTCCCCAATCATCCCCTGCAGCCTGCCTGGCTCAACCCCACGAGCCCCCGCTACCACTGTGAGGCGCCGCTGCCTTGGCTTCTCCCCTGTCATGCTGAATCGCGGGTCTCAGCTGCTCATGCCCAGCAGGGCAGCAATCTCTCTCTCATCTTTCACCCCTCACTTCAAGTCTCCATCGACCAGTTTTCTCTCTTCTCAACCAAAACATTGTACGGAGTACTATTTTCTCGGTCTTCTTAATGCCCTCGTTCTTTCCCTACCTTTCTCATATTTAATATTGCGGCAATCCGTCTCGCTCATGTCTTACTTGCCTGCCCATCTTCATGCCGCTTCTCGGCCAACTGCATTCCTCTTACCCGTTGGCGCCACAACCAACCCTTTATTTTTCCGCATTAACACTGAATATTGCCCATTGATGGATGAACCCGTCTCGCCGTCCCGCCGTCCCGTTCTGCCATCCCAAAGCGGCGCCTGCTCCATGAGCAACTCCTCCAGATACATACACCCTCGGTTTGATCGCCCTAGGGTCTGTCTGCACATGTAGATTTGCTCTTGTTCATGCGCTTGATGCGCCCGATTTCATGCTCTCCTTTTCACAATTGCCCAAGACGAGCACTAATCACTAACCCTCATAGGATAAGTAACTCATATCAGGATGCGTGCAGAGCTTCGGCCACGGAAAGAGGGAAAGGAAACCAAGGAGAGGGATGATACTTTCCGTTTCGGGCAGGCAAGGCTCAGCGCCACTGCAGGCCGTTGTGTTGGTCAGACGCTTGCTTGTCTTGTCGCAAGTAAGCAAAAAAGCCTGCATCCGCCATTGAAGATTGGATGACAGTTAGACAGGGGGACTTTCTATCAGCCAGGGCGAGATGACAGAAGAGATAGCTCCTACGTTGCACATACGTGGTAAATCTCGACGATCCTGTCACCAAGCCACCCATGCCCAAGACTCCGACACCCACAATCAGCCACCGCAACGCCATGGTGAAACCAGCCCTGTTTGAGCCTGGCGGGAGTCCTATCCCCTTGCCATTTCCCCTGGTGGCCAGTGGTCTGATTGCATGCCCGCGATTTTCTCTTATTTCCGAATACAAAGTCGACCCTTGTCAATATGTCCTTCTTTTGCTGTCAGTTAACAAGTACCTAGGTAATAATAAGCAGTTTCAGAGAGACTCGGGTTGTCCGTCGCCTTGGCTGACTGACAGCTGACACATCGCCAGATGATCAATCAAGAAAAATGTTGTAAAAGAACAGAAGTAAAAGAAAAACAAAAGGGAATGCGACAATCCGTCGCAATGCTGTTTCATGCAAGCCCTGAGATGCGGTCTGAGTGTACCCAGGAGTTCGTCCCAATCTACTTCAGACGGACGACCTTTCTTTAGCCAGACAATGTGGCTTGACACATTCAAGTTCAGCCACACCTTGAGATGCGGCATCACAAACTCAATCTTGTTAGAAATATGCAAGCACGAGATGGTTGCTTTTTTTCTCGGGGCTTATTGACATGCATTCCTGCACGCGTACCCCCGTCGATACCCCAGCCCAAAGGATCGCCACAATGCAATGCCCTGCTTGCGACGTCGCGCCTGGCGCTGCAACCCTGCATTGTCCAGATTAAGTTCTCGCGACATGTCACCAACATGAAATTCTCTAATCAAGAGGGCATACGTGTGAAAGTAGCTTACCACTAGCTCACACATGGCTTTCCCTGGTCAACATTGCTGCGCATCCCTTCTAAAAAGAAATAAAGGCCCACGCATTGACACGTAGATCACATGAAAGAACCATCTATAAATTTACTTATACACATGTCTATCGAGATGGCAACATCAGGAACATCCAGGGCCGACGTCACTTGCCCTTGACCTTGCTCATCGACTCCAGTCCAAAGATGTTGTTTGTCGCCAGCGGATCACCACCCGCATCGCCGTCCCCGTCGCCGAAGAGAAACGCGTTGCGCTCGCGGCTCAGGTTGGAGCTGCGCTTCTTGGATCCCATCTGCGGCGACTTGCTGCCGGCAGCGGCGGCCGCCGCGGAAGGGGTAGACTCGTCGGGCTCGAGCATCCAGGAAAACGACGACTGCGCAATCGTGGACCGCGTGGGCACGGCGGGGAGGGGCGGCCGGGCTGGCGTGGCGGCTGATGGCTTGCCAGGGGTTTCTGTTTGTTCTGACGGGGCTGATCCTGTTGGTTCCGGGCAGTCCGTGGCCGGGGTCTCTTTGGGGGAAGCTGTCGTCTCAGGCTGTGATGACGTGGTCGGAGTCTTGCTTGCTTCGGTTGCTGCAGAGTCTGCAAGCTGCGTCGCTCTGGTAGGTTTCTTCGTCTCTGCCGGGCCAGACTTCTCTGGAACAGCTGGCCGCTCATCTGCTGCGGTCGTGCGCGAGACCTCTCCCGTTGTCTGCGGCGGTGTTCCGGGACTCTGCTCAACAGCTGACTCTTGTTTCTTTACATTCTGCTTCTTCACATGTTTCTCCTCTGCATCTTGCTGCTTTGCATCCTGCTTCTCTGTATCCTGTGTCTTTAAATCCTGGCCTTCAGACGTATTATTTGTGCGCTCCAACACCGTATCCTCCGATTCTCGAGACGCATCTCCTCGAAATGGTGGCACGTCCATGGTCGGGTCCTCGAGGTAAATCTGCACAAACTGCACCTTGGCGGCCGCCACCTCGAGCATCTGCAGGCTCTTGACCTTGTCATCCAGATTCGAAGCCGACAGCGCCTTGAGGTCCGCCACCGTCTCGTTCAGGAAGCCCGCCAGCTGCTTGCTGCGCCTGTCAAACGCTGCCAGCGCCACGGTGGCGTCATCCCCATGCGGTGGTCGCGGCGCGACTCTAGCGTCGTTCAGATTCTGCATGTTGCGGCGCAATTCGCCCATAGCCTCGCGCACCGCCTGGTTGATGCCCAACTTCTCGCCCTTTTCAAACGCGGCGCGCGCGCTCTTCGCCGCGCCTTGGATTAGCTGCTCCACACCGACACCGCCACCGGGCAGCTGCGCGCCGCTGGTACGCAGCGCACGCTGCCGGATGCTTTCGAGGCCGCGTCGCGCTGCAGCTGTGGTTGGGCTGGTGGCTGATGCGCCGGGCGTGGCAGGCGATCGATCCGTGTACTTTGCGATGATGTGGGAGCCGCCCGGGAAGTCGGGGTGGCTGCGCAGGTAGACGGCATCGTCGACAAAGGTGTGCGGGCCATGCTGGGGGTCTGGGGCGGGATATTTGAGGAGAAGCTGAAGGCAGACCGAGTAGTCGGCTTCCAAAACTACCAGATGTTAGTATAAGAAGGTGAATGTTGATGAAAACGACGTACGCTGCCAGCGGATGCGAAGAAGCATGGCGCAGCTGACGAAATCAATGAGGTCTAATGAAGGGTCGACGGCGAAGAGGGTATCCCAGAGGATGAGGAACTGGTTAAACGGGAATTCTCTGCTAAAAAGCAGACGTATCCAGCGGCTATTAACATTAGCGAGAGTCCTTTTCAGTCAGGCTGCGGAAGACGTACATGAGGAAAATTTGTGGCAAGATTTCAATGTTGGTGAGATGGGCAGCGAGATCGGGATCAATCTTGTTGAGCAAGACTTGGTGAATATGTTTGCTTCTGTCTACTATGGCTGAGCTGGTCTCTTGAAGCGACGGCATACCTGGCACCGCATCCTTGACTTCGTAGAAAAACTGGGCGCGCTCCATGAGCTTGGAGAAGACGGCGTAGGCATCATGTTCGATGTAGGCGGCGTCGAGCGTCTCCAGCATGGCGACATCGAGCAGGTCATTTTCAACGAGAGTCGCGCGATTGACGGCGTCTTGCTCCAAAACGTGAAAGATGGGTGCTAACAGCTCGTGCATGCCTTGGCGGTAGCCGCCGCGGCCGGGATTCAGTTTGCAGTAGATGAAGAGGACGTCGATGATGAGAAGCTGGACGCGAGGCTCGTGGTAGTTGGCCTCATCGGGGAGACGCTTCACGTCCTGCTCAATTTCGGCGCGGATCAATTCATCTTGCCTGAGCGTGTTCCAAGGTGACTAGATACGTTAGAGGGTACGGAGTACACGTCGAGGGTGATGCGGCGCTTACGTCGGGGTCGTCATTGAGGGGATCTGAGCTAATTTCAGCAAGAGCCTCGGGATGACGAATAAACTTCAAGAAGTGGTCTCGCCGTTCTGCATAGGTTTCTCGGACATGGCGCAATGTTTGTATCCAGCTATCGGTGCCAGTCTCCTGAAACAGGAGGAAGGTCTGCAAGCGTCAGCCTGAGCCTTGCCTAGGCATGACGGGATGAGATGAGACAGGGCTTACCTTCCAGCACACGGAGCGGCATCCGGATAGACATGGACTGGACGGGCCGTTATTCTTGACTGCCCGCTGGAGGTCGGAAACGGACGTGCAGTGCTTGATGGTGGCCTCCCATCGCACCCTGGCTTGTCGGTCAGTCACTGTGACGTCGGCGTTGGGGGCCGGTGCCGGACATACTGCGTTTCCTCCATCGACCGCATCGTGGCGGGAGCTTTGGGCGAGTATCTGATAATAACGTTCTAGATGCACCTCGGACAGTTCAATTGGGGATTCGGCTTGATGAAGGAAGAGGAGGAACCGGGTTGTTGGCGGCTTGGTCAAGATCTCACCTGACGCCAGCCCCCGCGATGCACCAGTGAGTGTTTGTTTGCAGTGGGGCTGACCGCTGGTTGATTCTGAATCTGTACCAGCCAGCAGCTTGAAGTGCTTTGGCCTTTGACTATTAACAGCATAAACCAAGGCGGTGTATATGTCATATTATCTACGCTGGACGGTATTTCTGGTGCAGGAAAAATATAGCAGTCAGTTGTTACTCTACAATTTGACTATCTGCGCTGGCAATAGCGTCGTTGAATAACATCCGTCGCCTATACCAACCTACGTAAAGTCTAAACCCAGTAAGCAAACTCTAAAGTCTAAAACATGTACAAACGCCAATGTCAATTGAGACATGGAATCAAGTACGAGACGGCCGAAGATCAAGCTCGGCCGGAGAGCAACTGACTGGTGGGCCGAGCAGCGGCCGGGATCCGACGGACAGCCCGGGGCAGGTTGGGTGATTAAGTTCGGAGAATAAGCAAAGAATTGTGCATAGTTGATCATTATCTATTCAATTCGCACAGATGCATAAAATATCGACATTTCGCAACAATTATCGTTATCGGGAAGAGACAGCAATCGGTTCTGGTACCCGCTTCCGGAACATGTAATTGGTGTCTTGGGTGACGCCACTGAGCGCAGACGCTACAGATTACTACTGCGTGAAATTGGCAGAATAAATATCATGTCCTCAACTTGCCATGTAGAGGCTTAGCATGTAAGGTTTAAAGATTTATTCATGGAAAACATAAGTTTAATTCCAGGATTCTTGACCTATTCGTGAGAATTTAAAACGAAGAAATGATAAAGCTTTGCCATGTCTGTAGCAGGCTTGGTAGAAATGTATGTACTGTATGTACTGTATGTACCTTTGCACCATCAACCCCACAAACGCCACTGGGCCCAAGCTTCAGGTGCTTATCCGGAGCTTCAGCTCGCATTTAATAAAACATTGAAAAGCTGCAACCCAGCCGCCCTCTTTCCGTCGTCTTCGTCTTCTCCCTCCGCAACAGCTCGCCAGAGCCCCAGAAGCAGTCGGTCCTTGACAATGGACGAGAAATCTGACCTCCCGCCCTATGCTGCGGCGGCCAGCAGCTTCACCCCGCTGCCCGCCCCGGGTACCACAAGCACAAGCACGCGACGTCTCGCCGGCGGCCGCCTCCGTCGCTCCCGCGCCATCAAGTTCGTCGCCCTTGCCTGCATGGTCCTTCTCGTGCTTTCGCAGTGGAAGCAGTCGTGGTACGCTGAGCGTGCCGCGACCAGACTCTCTGAAGCGCGCCTGCTCGCCGACCTAGCCTCCTGCAGGAAGCTGCAGGCGAAGCCGCAGGACCCCATCGGGCTCGGACGTGAGCGCAACGCCCGCTACGTCGACGGCGGCAGGCCCACGCTCATCAAGAATGCCACCATCTGGATTGGCGAGCCCGTACACGGCACCAGCGAGGCTGACGCGCGCGCCGGCAAGGGCTGGCAGTGGATCTCGGGCGACGTCTATCTCGAGCACGGCTTAGTTCGCCGCGTCGAGTCCGCCATCACCGTGGGCTCTGTCGCCACCAACACACTCGTCGTCGACGCCCGCGGCCGTCTGCTCACAGCCGGCATCATCGACATGCACAGCCACGCCGGTGTCGGGCCACTGCCCGGTCTCGACGGCGACGAGGACACCAACGAAATGTCCGACGACGTCACCCCCTGGGCGCGCTCCATCGACGGCCTCCACCCGGACGACGTCCAGATTCAAGTCATCAAGTCCGGCGGCGTCACCACCTCTCTCATCCTGCCCGGCTCTGGCAACAACATTGGCGGCGAGGCCTTCGTCGTCAAGCACGCCGTCGGCCCCAAGGACGGCCGCCCCGAAACCTCCGCCGCAGACATGCTCGCCGACCCGGACCGCACCTGGCGCTACATGAAGATGGCATGTGGCGAGAACGCCAAGCGCGTGCACGGGGGTATTGACAGGTCCCCTTACAGCCGCATGGGCGAGTCGTACCGCTTCCGCCGCGCCTTCGAGACGGCCGGCGCCCTCGTCACCAAGCAGGACGACTGGTGCCGCAAGGCCGAGGCAATTGGCGCCGAGAACATGGACGAATACCTCCCGCAAGATCTGAAATGGGAGTCGCTTTCAGCCGTCCTCCGCGGTCAGGTCCACGTCAACACGCACTGCTACAAGATTGCCGACCTCGAGGCCATGGTCGACCATAGTAACGAGTTCCAGTTTCCCATCCGTGCTTTTCACCACGCACACCAGACCTATCTTGTCCCCGAGGTACCCTCTCTCAACTCTCCGTCGCACCTCGCTTCATACTAATGCCTCCTAGATCCTCAAGCGCACGTGGGGTGGCCGCGCTCCCGCCTCCGCTCTCTTTGCCGACAACATGTACTACAAGGCCGAGGCCTACGTCGGCTCCGAGCACGCCGGCAAGTACCTCTACGACCAAGGCCTGACACCCGTCTACGTTTCGGACAACCCGGTGCTCAACGCGCAGCATGTGCTGTTCGAGGCCGCCAAGGCGTATCACTGGGGCCTGCCCTACCATGCGGCTCTCGCGAGCGTCACCTCAGCACCCGCCGAGCTGCTCGGCCTCGGCCGCCGCCTCGGAAAGGTCAAGCCCGGCTTCGACGCCGACATTGCCCTCTGGGACTCGGACCCGCTGAGCGTTGGCGCCGCCCCCGTACAGGTTTGGATCGACGGCGTCGCGCAGTTCTCCAAGCCCGTTGAGCTGGAAAAGGACAACCAGGGCCCCATGCAGCCGGACTCGCGTCTCGCCGACATCCCGCCCGAGGAGCCCGTTGTTGTGGAGACGGCACTCTTCACCGGCATCACCAAGGTGCTCCTTGACCTGCCCTCGCCGCACGATGCCGCGCTTGCCGCCGCCGAAGCTGCTGGTGTGCCGTTCAACGTCGCCGTCCGCGACGGCAAGATCTCCTGCGTCGGCGAGTGCGCAGCCGCCACCGAGGGCGCCAACGCCACCGTCGTCTCGCTGCGCAATGGTCACCTCCACAAGGCTTTCACCACGTTTGGCAACCTCGGACTCGTCGAGATCGCCGCTGAGGACTCGACCAACAACGGAGTCACCTCGGCCTTTACGCGCGCCGTCGACGGCCTGCAGCTCGGCGGCAAAGTGCTTGGCGTCGCGGGCCGGTACGGCGTCACGCGAGCCATCTCGCCGCCCCTGAGCACCAGCGGTCCCTTTGGCGTCAGCGCGGCCTTCATCACGACCGCCGAGACGAGCATCGAAAGCGGCGCCGTGTTTGCAAGCGACGCCGCGGTGCACTACAGCCTCGACCTCGGCGCCAAGTCGTCCGGTCACAGCTACGCAGAGGTCTTTGGCGAGCTGCGCCGCAAGCTCCTCGCCGCCGCCGCGCCCAAGGACAGCGACGGCAGCAGCGGCAACGCTACGGACCCCTATGCAGAGTCCGAATACTTGCGGCGCGTCGTCGCCGGCGACATAGTGCTCGCGGTGACCGTGTCCTCTGCCGACGGCATCGCCGCCCTGCTGCGCGTCAAGTCCGACATCGAGGCTGCCACCTCCACGCCGCTCCGCGTCGCCGTCATCGGCGGCGCCGAGTCTCACCTCCTCGCGAAGGAGCTCGCCGCCGCCTCGGTCGGGGTGGTGCTCGCGCCGCTGCAGCAGCTAGGCGCGTCGTGGGACACGCGACGCGCGCTGGTCGGCGCGCCGCTGGACGCCGGCACCGTGGTGGACGTGCTGGCCGCCGCGGGCGTGGTGGTCGCCGTCGGGCTCGCGGAGGAGTGGCGCGTGCGGGACGTCGCGTTCGAGGCCGGCGCGGCGTGGCGCAACGGCGGCGGCAAGATTTCGCGGCGCGAAGCGCTCGACATAGTCTCGACCAACGCGTACCGCGTGCTGGGGCTCGAGGAGCCGGAGGAGCATCGCGGCGCGCACTGGGTGGTGTCCGAAGGGGATCCGCTGGACATTGGCGCGCGGATCAAGGCGGTCGGCGCGGGACGCGGCACGGTCTCTATTTATTAGTCGACAGATGCTCTCTCATCGCATTAAACTTCATAGCCATTTTATGCACGGTATGCATTTCACAGTTGGACGCGTAAACAGTGGAAAGAATCCAAACTCCAATAAAAGAAAGCTACTACTATTCCGTCATCGTGAGCAAAACCAAAAGAAAATGTCCATAAGCCATCATGCGATAAGTCATATAATAAAAAGAAAAAAGCAGAAGCAAAAGCAGAAGCAGTCTTTTTTATCATTTAATCTGAAGCCTCGTCAAAAGAATCAGCCGTTGGAAAAACAAGGTTTTCACGCTGTGACACGCCTTCCACAGCAAGGCATCGTTCTAGTAGAAAAAACCAACCCGTCCGTGCCGACCGACCTCTTACTAAAAAAAAGTATAATAAGAAAATAAAAAAAATGGGGGGGGGGGACAAAAAGGTGTACAGGAAACGAACAGGAAAAGAAAGACGAGAAGAGAAACAGATGCAAGTCGTTGACAGAATACCAAACGTGATCGTCGTCAAGAAACGCCGAAAATCCACAAGTAGCTTCAAAACAATACACGGGCAAAAGCATTGCCAGGAAAACATGATGAGCAAGGTTCAAATGCGACAACATTCTACACTGCCGTTACTGCGGTCCTTCTGGGGTCGCGTTGCCGTTGGGAGGTCGAGGCAGCATGCTATCGCGGTTCGTCCGCGACTGGCTGCCCGTTCGGCTGTGTAGAGAGACGTGGCGGGACAGGCGTTCCATGGTGGGCGTGCCCGCACCTTCGCGCGTCGAGACGGTTCGCTCCAGGTACTTCCGTGTGGGCGCGGGGCTCGATCCTGCTGGTCCGGCCAGGCGGGACGTGTGCAGCTCCGGGATGAAGCGGCGGCGTGGGGCAGCCGAGGATACGACCGAAGATGTTTCGTACCTGTCGGGGGTGTCGGTTTCGATGGCGTGCTCGTTGGTAGGCTGGTAAGCCATGGTCACGGTGCGTCGCGTTGGTGACCGAGATAGCGGCTGGTCCATGTCCTCGGCTGTGCCACGGCGACTGCGGACCAGAAAAGTACTCCTGCGGCCGTCCTCGGGCTCTTCCGTCATGGCACGGCGGGTCCTCGATAAAACCGACTCTCTACCGTCTTCAGGGTCTTCTTGGCGAATCTGGCGCGTACGAGACACGAAGAGAGAAGAATGGCGGCCATCGTTAGACATGAGGTTATTTGGAGTCGAGTGCAGAGATACAGGAGGGCCTGATCCGTGGAGGAGAGAGTTGCGGCGCTCCTCAAATTTTGACAGAACTCTCGGGCTTGTGTGCGACATATTGCCGTCCACAATACTAGCGCGGCGAACAACAGGCAGGCCACTACTATGAGACTTGGGGATTGTCGGCGTCAAAGGCGTGCCCGGTGCGAATGCTTGAGCCTGGTACTGGCTGGTGCTAGCTCGATGGCCAGCGTCGTCGTTGAGGGTAATGCAAAGTTCGGTGAGGCTTCGGCACACACTCTCAGCCTTGCGTCGTAGCTGACGATCAGTGGCCGCGCTTCCGCTGCCGACGGTGCTGGCGCCGCTGGGGATTGGACCCTGGCCCATGGTTGCGGACAAGCCCAATGCATCCTGAGCGAGGCAGTCCAAAGCCTGATAAACTTGGGAGCTGAGATTCAGCTTGCAATTCGCAAGAGCAGTTTGCAGAAGCGGGTAGACGTTTGTCGGCGTCGAGACGGAAGCGGTGTCGTCAGTATGAACATTGACCTGGCGCTTTGGTGATATCGAAGCTGTCGTCACGGTTGTACCGGCTGTGACGGGGCGCTCGTCCAGTTTCGACACTGTAGCACCAGATGTTGCTGGTATTTTTCCTGTGATTTCAAGGCGGTTAATTCTCGACTTGAGCTCGTCGAGCTCATCCCACACCGTCGAGGGTGCCGTGGTCGACCCCGTGGATTCCGTGCCCTCGACGCCATTTTGAGGTTCATGGGGCTGCGGCGGGGTAAGGTCAAATGACCGAACTAATGGGGAGGAGTTGTACATTTTGGAAAAGTTGTGGACAGCCCCCGCTTTGTGTTGTCCTCTGCTCGAGAGGGGTGGTGTGCTCTCTGTGACTGAGGATCGGCGGCGAGTATGGCGATAGTTATCCGAGTTGTCATGATACACAGGAGAGCGGGAGGAGACAGGCGGCGGGCGATGAGTTCGGGGTGACGGAGTATACTGACTCGCCATCTCGCCAGGATGGGCAGAGGCGGCTTTATCTCTGCCCATGGACCGATATTGCAGCACGCGAGATGCCTGACTGGTCTGATCATCTTCCAGGTTGCCCAAAAAGGGCCGCTCCTGCTGATCAGAGAGCCGACGCCTCAGTTTTGGAGGGGACAGCTGCTGGTGCGACGTAAGATTTGTAGAGAGCGGTCGACGGTGCCACGAGCGATGTGTTGCAGAGACCGGGCTATAGGTGCCATCCGGGGTTCGAGCATTGGCGCCGCGGTTAACAGCATCTTCGCGGGCCAGTCGCAAAAAGACATCGCCCGACTCCTCACCGTTGGCAACCTGACGGCCCGAGACGGGCGGCGTCATGAGCCTGGACTGCCTGTCATAGGGGCTGGCTGTGGTAGCGTTGGCAGGGTCCTCATCGTAGAGGGGAGCGCCAGCACTCTCGCTGAGATCGTACGGACGGGGGGTGAAGTTCATGTCGGGGCTATGGAGGCTCTTGCGGGAGCCCGAGGAGCGAAATGAGCGGATAGGAGCAACGCGGGTGGGTGAGGTGTTTGCGGGCAGGGAGCCGGTCAGCGACAGCCGGTAGGAGCGTTGGAGGGAGCGGCGCCGGTGTTCATCGGGAGTCGAGGAGCGGGCGGCCGTCTTAAGAGGCAGAAGCTGTCGCGAGGCGGTGATCAGGCGTGGCTGATAGTGTTGGTAGTGCTGCTGGTGGTGCTGGTGAAGGGCAGCAAAGCTGGCGTCGTGGGCGGCACTGTCAAGCAAACGGACGTTGATGGAGGGAGGCGGGCCAGACGAGGTCGAGATGCCCTTGGCACTGAAGGAAGCGGGCTCGCGGGAGGATCTCGAAAGGAGGCTCGAGTGAGACGATGAGGTGGAGAGGCGGGAATCAGGACCGACCGGCAGTTCAGGATTCGAGGATCTCCGGAGGAAAAATGTCTGCGGCGGACGGGAGACGTCGGGGCGTGGTCCCTGGTCTGAGTAGGCTCGTGGGCGCGGCCTAACAGCCGACGGGAGATCAAATGACGATGCGCGGTGTCGATGGCGATGGTGGTGAGTACGGGGAGGGCTCGAGGAAAAGGCGGACTTGGGCTCGGCGAAAGGGGATGATGCCTGAAGGTCTCGCCCGACGCTGGATGGAGGAGAGGAGCCGGGCGGGGGCGAGCTGCTGTGGTCGTCGAGGGAGATGGCCGAGTCGTCGGACGGGCGGCGAGGGCGGCGGGCGGCGAGGGGGGTGGCAACAGCAGAAGCCTGGGAGGGGGGACGAGAGGAGGCACGTTCGAGGGCGGGCGCGGCGAGAGACGATGATGCCCGCGTCCGAAGGTAGGTCCTAGGCTGGCGATGGAGGAGCGGCGAGGACGGCGAGAGGCACTGGAGATCAGTCGAGGATGAGACGGCCGTAGATGAGACGGGGAGACGAGTTTTGGTGGCGAGGCGACCAGCTGCAGCCACCCCAGTGCCTGTGGTTGTGCTTGTGTTTGGGTTTGGGGCTTGCTTTTCAGTGACGTTTTGGGTGGCTTCAGCGGTTTCAGTGGAGTCGCGGATGGAATGATGACGCTGTGAAAGCGCCGGAGGGGAAGTCTCCAGCGCTGAGACCCGCGTCAAACTGCCCACTGATTGCCCTCGAACTCGCCCTGGACGCCCTGAGAAGGGCCCTGAAGACCCCTGCGACTTGCCCTGTCCGGCGGATCGCCGCCCTGGAGTAGCGTTGCCAATAGCATGACTGGTGCCTGTCATAATACTGCCACATTGACCCTCTCTAGGCCCCGCTGGCAGTCCAACCGTTGCCATCATGGCAAATGGATACCCGCTTTCCACAGCACGCACAGTACAGCGAAGGGCAACGTGCCAATAGTTCGACCAAGGCTATCAAGCTCTGCTGATTTTTGCTGGACCTTAGCGTGATCGGTGCAGCGCTTTCGGTCTTGGAGTTTTCGTTTCCTCAGAATCCAAAAAAGGGCGTCGGGTCGAAGCTGCTCGCGGGCAGCAGCCTTCTGTTTGCTTCTGCCTTTGGTGCGGAGCGGGGAAGAGAAGAATCAGCTACCAACAGCGAACCAGGGCGTACGCGACTCAGGCACTTTTCACAAGCCGATAGCTGAGAACGTCGACAACTGGCGATGCCAAAAAAAGAGGCTGGCAGAGCAAATCTAGCAGCGTATCGGTTCGCTTCCCAGCGGTCCGTCTTGGTCCCAGCCTCGGTGGCAGGTGCGATTCGTCGTGTGCGAGGTGGCCAGTACTTGAATCGGGCTCGGTTGGGCTCGCCGTCAGAGAAGGGCTCAGCAGACCGATGTTTGTGGTCGACGCGTGCAGCTTCCGGTATGCGAGTCGACGTAATGGTAATAGATGCCGATGGTTTTATGCATGCGCTGACTGTTGCCGTCTGTCGTACAGGTACCTGCCACGGGCCGTATCCTGCAATACGCGCCACCGAATTGCGGAAACGGGCTAATAATAATAAATGAGTGAACGGCGCACAAGTGCACAGGGTAATATGGAAGCGGCAAGAATGAAATGACAATTGAAAGATACGAGGAGAATTGAGAGGGAAACAAGGGGGGATTCGGCAACTTCAAGAGAGTTCTTTCGAGAACGTGTCCAGCCAGACAGAGCTCCTCGGCTCCGATCAACCAGCCAGGGAGGGGGCAGCAAATCACCAATTCTCGCGGAACCTTGCTCTCTCCCCTCTCGCTTTTGTTCTCCGCAGTGGCGCACAACGAGATGGGCCAGGTGGCCATAAAAGAGCCAGCATACAAGGGCCTCACACATTGTTCGCAAAAAAAGAGACAGGGCGCCACTACCAATGCCAGCCCGGCAAACAGCCTCGATGCCGGGGTTTTTTTTTTTTTTTTTTTTTTTTTTTCAAGAACCGAGACAATTCTCCAGCGCTAGAAGCTCACGGATGAAAGCCGACAAACCACCAGCATGTATCCGTATGCGAGCAAAGTCGACAGAAAACAGAGCCGCGTGAATGCACATCACAGCATGACCGGCGGCTTGCGCTGGTACTGCAGTGTGATTGTGACAGTCCTCGCAGCGTACAGGACAGACATACTATACGGGTGTCCAGTCTGAGCAATCCGTCAGACAGAAAGCACCTCGATAAGACGGCGAAGAAGAATAAAAAAGCAAGCAATCAGCACATCCTCAGTAGCGCCATGTAACGATGGGTCGCCTGTCATGCAAATCCAAACGCTACTCGCCCAGGTCAGGGTGCAATGACACTATACATGCCGGCATCGACTAGGTTCATGGGTTTGGTGTCCTGCATGTGGCTGTCCATGCCCCTCAATAACAGCAGAGCAGCAACCAAGCAGTCAGATTCAGATTCATGACATCGAAGCACCTTCCCTCTCTCCTCGGTGATACATCACGGGAAAGTAATGGCAATGGGGCATAAATACAGCTCCAGCCGGACGTCCGGGAACGGCCCGTCAAATCGCGCTGACACGGCTTCGACGTCGGCCCTCCGTCTTCCCCCTCGGCCGTCCAAGCGGGTTGCATGGAGCGATCGCCAACCGACGGAGCCAAGACCAAAGGCCAGTTTCCGTTGGAGTTAGGGCGAGCGCTTTATGGTCTGTGCGCAACTTCTGGTTTGCTCTGGGTAGATCAAACCAAGGGCCGGGCCATAATTCCCGTTGTCGCCGTGTTCTTGCAGTACGTTAGATGGCCGCAAGAATGAGAAAGGGGCTGCGTCCAAGCTCTTTGACGTCGTCCAAAACAGAGACTCGTTGAGAGTACCGAACAAATTATACGACGTGCGCCACCATGCAGGTGTCATCGCCGACAACTCATACATACATGGCTCGGAATCCAGTTGGGCAACGGTTTTCTTTCTTGTACGACCAATTGCGGCGCTTGCATCCACTCGCTCATTTCAAGCTGTCGCCACACAGAGCACCGCGCAGCAAAATCCACTCACGATATCTGCAATCCTCGACTTCGTATGCATGTCACTGACCTTGCCTGCACTGCCTGCTTATCCCATTTATCCTGCCCTCCTTTGCTATTGGCAAATGGGGGAGCCGTGCTCCGAAGAGGGAGCAGAGCCTGCGAGGCTCGCTGCAGCCACCATTGGCCGGAGTCTGAAACGTGAAACCCATGCTTGGTGCCTGGTAAACTGGAGCAAAAAAAAAGCTATCCATTGATGCACCAAGCCATCGTTATTAGCTCAGTGGGCAAGGTGGGCAAGTGGGCTAGATAGTTGCTATCCACCAGGATTCTCTTAGTTGATGATGCAGGTCATAGGGGGTTTTGTTGGGGCACTTTTGAAGGATACACAGCATCGGCGCCCAAAGGGGATGAGCTGGACTTGGATTGGAATGGCCGGCCTTGTTATGGTCCACGGTAAGTGAAAATAGCATCCGCGTCGACATGCCGGCGTTTCCTTCGAGGAGAGGATCTACCCTGGGGACGTAGTCGCAATTTGCAAAGAGACAACAAGAAGCTCTTTTTCTCCCCAGCCCACACAGCTCGTACTCGGTCGGCAGCTCTCGACTACTCATAGCAACTCACAGGAAGAGCAAAACAATAGCGATAGTGGCGTGAGCTAGCGGACATAATCACATCTACGACATTGGGAAGCACAGCCGCGCAGCCTGTCTGGACTTGTCGATCATCACCAGGTAGTCTTGCAGCATGTAGCAGGGTGATAAAGCAACCATGGCCAATTCTTATTATCCAAGTCGTATCAGGCCATGCTTTGCTTGTCCGCACTTTGTCGCGTCTAACTACTCAAACGTTTACAGTCCAGCAACTAATCGTTGTTGGTTGTGAGAGTTGCGACATCGATACACCGAAACTGTAGCCAACAACACGTAGCCCGCTACCGTCATGTTCAATCAACAACTCATAAACACTTGATTACGATTTATTCCAGGTTGTTCGAATGCTGTCCACACCTCGTCTATCCGGGTGAGGCGGAGCGCTGTGCTCGTCACCAGCCTACCCTGTAGTACGTTGACGCGACCGCGGCCAACAGTCGAGGGACATTTGGGTTGCAAGAAAGACTACAGACCAGCTGAATCGCTCAAATGTAGTGATTTCTAACTCGAGTTTGGCCGTGTTTAAATACGACATACTGTTCACATCGTGCAAATACCCGCAAGTTCCCTGCGTCGGCTAACGTGCGTCTTCCCATTTATCTTGAGTTTTCCCGGTGACTCGCAACCACTACAGGAACAAGATCCCCGCGTACAATTTCAGGGAATCAAGCAATACCACAGAGCCGGAAAACACACGTAAATAAAAATTCCCAATCGTTGTCGGCATAAGGATCAGCGATGGTTGGCGTCTCCACGGCTCACGTTGCACACCAGGTGATCAACTCGGATTGAACTCTGCCATGACGGGCTATTATTGCCCAGCTATACGACATATTGGATCTGCCAAACCATGGGATCGCAAGGATAAAGCTAAGATGGTCATCGGATATGAACTACAAGGCTGGGCTTGTTTCGTCTCGTCGCTGGCGGTCGTATAAGTGAGACATGAAAGGATCAGGTGGTCGACGGGCTGGAGTGGCGTCGAGGGTTGCCGCAACAATATCTTTATACGAATACTAGATGAAGAGAATAGATGAAGTACGGGTAATAGAGACGGATATACTATATTCAACCGTGTTAACAAAAGCTATAATTGTTTTGACTCTTGACATGTTTCAAGTTGAAGTGACGTCAAGGCTGTGGCTTGGTCGGCTGGCCAAAAGCCTCAACTATAACGAGACGAGTGCTATATAGTTCCATTTTACAAAGCACAGGACGATGAAACGCGCACGCCGGTATTCGATCTCATATTGCCCACGCTGAAAAAAGCTTGTTGCTGGTGCTTGTCGCGTGTCACAATTTGGCCGATGAGCAGGTTCAGGCAAACTAGCGCGACAGCGGCAACAGACCAAACAAAGTTCAAGTTTTGACGGCCAAAAACCCAAGGTTTGAGCAACAAGGAAAAAGAAAAATGCCAGTAGTAATTTACAAGTAATTTGCTCAAAAACCAAGTGGCCAGGGGAGGGGGAAGAGTCACCTGGTTCGGGACATGTCATTCTGCTACTCAGCCGCTTGGTTGTTGAGGGCGAGGTTGGCGTCTGGGAGTTGTCGTCGGCGTTGCAGGTTTCAGAATCCGCGGCTCGAGTTTCGGGTTCTGGTGAGAGGGAAGGACAAGGCGGGCGGGAAGCGACCGAGGTCAACGAGGCTACGAGTTGCACGAAGTTACATAGTACAGACGAGCGATGGTCCCTCCGCAACAGCATAGGGACTTTTGATTGGAAAGCCTCCTTGTTTTTGATTGTACCTTCCGTGGTTTTTCGCCTATCCTCATTCCCGGGCAGGCAGGGTCCATGATCGACAATGAGCAAAATTACAGTACTGGGCCTCCGGGGTGGACTCGTTTCCCCATGGCCCGGAGCTGCTGACGGACTATTTTACCAAGATTTTACCAATTTGCCTTGCCGTGTCTGCCTACCAGTACGCTGGCAGCAAGTCTCGGGCTGGAACTGCACGTCAGCCTGCGACGGCGGTTTGACCGGACCCGGGGGCTCGCCCTCAAACATCCCAGGTGCCAAAGTCCCATATCGGTACCGCATTATTACTGCGCATCCATGTCCGCCCCCCGCCCCTTTTTTATTTTAACAAAATATTGGCTTTTTTCTGTTCAAACCTCTATTCGGATTATGCCATGGAGATTACGGAGGTTGGGTGGGGGGATTATTCTCTTTTGCATATACTACGCATACAGGAGGGAGTGACAGGGCGGTAAAGGCAGGGCAGCGATTGGCATGGCTCGTGGGCAATCGACTATAACAGGTGCCAAGGGGGGATATAATAGTTACTGGGCGCGTGTGACTGGTTGGACGTGCAAAGTCCTCGAGGCCGAGTCTCTCAAAGAGCCAATGAAGTCGGCCTTGCTGGGCTCGACGTGTGAAGTGTGTGCATGTATGAGGTCTTGTGCAGATTGCCGCTGATGATTGGCTTACTGTCGGAGCAAGAGTGCGTTGGGCTGAATCTGTGCCTTGTCTAGCCGTGTGGTTGCACAGTCAGTGCATACAACTACTGGAGAAAAGATGCACGTTCAACGTGGACACATGAGCGCAGTCTGTGGATGGTTTCTGTGCGAGACAGCTCTGGTTGCGACAGCACTAATGTCGTGAATAGTCATCTGGCAGGCAACGGCGACGTGATGTCGTGCAGTGTGCATACGAGTTCGGCATCTTGCCGCGCCGCAAGATCCAAGATGGATCTATCCATGACCAGTCAAATAAATGGCTGGCACAAAAAGCAGCGCTTCGCGCCCGTCGCGGGACGTTTTCTGATGGTGGAGTTTTCGCGCCGTTATTATGGTTAAACCTTAACAGATGGATGAGATGCGCACAGAGGCGGGAATGGCAAACGGGCCCCCTCCGACGATGAATCTGGGGAGGGGGGAGGCTGGAAAATAGGGCGGGTATCATGTGAATCTTTGATACACGTTTCATCTCGGGTCTGTGGACGACGTGATCGTGGCCCGTTGCCGTGGATTTCGGGCGCAGCGCGAGCGCGTGTGAGAGGCTGGAAGGGGGAGGCAGCATTGGCGTGTGACGGGAACAACCTTCTTCGGACGTGATACCCCGGACGAAGGGGGGAAGGACAGAGAAGGGATGCAACATACGGCGGTGGAGATGCTGATTTCGGCGATGGGCGGGGGGGGGGAGGAGAATGGACGGCTGAGGCTGAGGCTGCGCGAAGACGGACGCGAGATGAAGGGGGCCCGGCGCTTGCTGAAGAGGGCATGGTGACGGGGGGTTGGAGTGGAAGAGGGAAAGAGCTTGAATGGACAAGAGAAGTTGCGAGGCCAGAGAGTTACGAGTCCAGTCTGTCGAAACGAGAACTGTCCATTCGGACCCCTGCCGACTGGGTTTGGGCACGCGCTCAGGTGATACGAGGACAAGCCGGTGGCGAAGAGGAGAGAAGAGGCAGTGTGAACGTTTCAATGGAACTCGCTGGTTGCTACGGAGTATGGACTGTTATATATGCTGGGTACGGATCTCAAGGGCGGAGGTTGAGATTGGAACAGATTTCAACGTCGGCATATTCGGCGTGTTGGAACAGGGAGATGTGAGCATGCATAACTGCAATAGGCAAAGCTTGGGACAGGATCAATATGAAGAAGTCATGAACGAAGAAAAAAAGTATAACTGCCCATCCTTAATCATGTTTAACCCTGGGCTGCTGGCTGGAAAAAGGTACATTAAAGAGGTACCGGTCCGGGGGGAAGGGGGGAGTAACGAGAGTGTATGATTGGCCAGCGCGTTGGCGCCGTGGTGGGGCGAAAGGCCTGTGGCTTGCAGGAGGAGGGGCGTCATGGGGCGTCATGCAGGTTCTAAATTTAGCACAAGGTGTTCTAGGTAATTCGGCCAAGGTATTTTTTTTTCAAAGGGCAATCAATTGATTGTCTGATCGGAATGGTTGAAATGGGGAGGGGGTTCAGTTTCGTATGCACGGGAGAGCGAGAGGCGCGCTTGACGACGGCGAGTAATTTTTCTTGCTTCCCTTGGCCGAACTCGAGTCGATATCGTACAAGCCCAGGTCACTCCGTTTGTTATATACATAGGTACATAGGTCCTGCCTGACCTGCCTTGTCAGCGCGTCAGGGGAACGAGGAGCACGTCTTTTTTTCTTTTCTTAGCACACTTGCACACTTGCAGCAGGCAAGCCCCCCCCCGCTAAGACAGGTTCCGAGGCGACCAAAGTAGCTTTTATTAGGCGGCTGCACAGTAATGCACTATAATTTGACCGAACGGTACCTGACCTGCAGTTGCCCCACCAGTCTGGGCTATTTTTGGTCTCAGGCGGTACCAGGGGGCTACCTGTCCGTGATACCATCTCGACGGTAATGGACACGACAGACAGAACAGGCCAACTTTCCGTATGCTGTGAGAGATGGCATTGTAGGTAGACACGATGCCAAACGAGATTGACTAGAGAAACCCGATATGCAAAAAAAGAGCCCCCCATTTCGTTTCACATGCCGCTGTGCTCCCTGTACGGAAACTCATCCCGGTTCCGTGCATCAGCGCCTGCTCTGTGCCTTGCCCTGTCTGTCTTCGATGACTGACTTAAGCTGAGTTCTGACCGACGGCCCCCAGCGCCACCCACCGCCGCACCCCCCAGCAACAATCCGCAGCGGCGAGACAAATGCACGAATGATGATGATGGACGGTGATCAGGATCCTGGCCGGCCCATCTTCAGGGAGCTTATTCTTTTCTTAGCAAGAAATCCTTGTACCTCGATGTACCAACCTCTCGCACCACATCTGCAGCAGGTACCTTTCTTGTACCAACAATTGGCAGTGGCTGGCTGCCTTGCCGCCCTCCCCCGGTTTTGCAGAGCCTGTCGGCCCAGTTTCTGGGCACCGTTACAGCGAGTGGTTCACTGAACCGTCCATCTACGGGCGACAGGCCAGCCCAGCCCAGCCAGCCTTTCCCTGGCAGCCCACACAACTTCCACTTCCACTCTTCCACTCTTCCACTTCCACCCCCCCTCCTCCTCACCCTCATCCTCACCCACTCAACTCCATCTTTCCACTTCTCTTCATCTCCTCCCAGATTCCCAGTTCTTTGCCATCCCTCCATCTACCTACCACCAGCAAAGGCGTCTAGCACAGTCAACCATCCGGACCCGACAATCTCCTCTCCTCCCTCCTATCCGCAACTCCCCTCCTCAATCCATCCGTCCCTCTCCGGATAATGCGTTGACTCTAGCAAACCCTTTTTTTCCTCACCCTTGTTCTTTTCTTCTTCTCTTCTCTTTTTTTCTCCCTTCCCGCCTCTTGTTTTTCCAGCGCCGTTTCACCTTGCTTTGTGTCTCTCTGGTGTCGCTGCCCACGATCGAGCCTGTCCTCTAGCCGCCCGACTTGTTTCTTGTCTCACCTGGCCGGTGCCGTCCTCATTCCATTGCGATTCCAATCGACCACACCCGATCCTCCCTTGCCTGTCCACGCGCCCACGCCCACGCCGTTCTGTCTGCTTCGCTCTCCGCGGCGCTTCTTCAAACACGCCTCGTTGGTAGGCCACGGCCGTTGTCACCCGCCAGCCAGCCCCCGAACGAGACCGTCTGTTTCTGCGACGAGACACGCGCTGCATCGAGACTCGATTCCTCAAACTAGTCTCAAGCCTGTCCTCCAACTCGCATCTCTCTTGTTGCATCGATAGTTTGTCCGACCTGTGACACCTGGAGAATTGCCTTTATTTGCGCCACTCAGCCCAAGTCTCGACGACATCGCGACGCCTATACCGTTGCCCCTGCTCTCCTTCGCCTTACCTTTCCGCCCTCTCGGCCGCTGTCCTCGGACTCAGCAGGTCTGTTTTCTTCCGATCGACGTCTCTGCGACTAGGGCAACACACGTTCCTTGAAACAAACCTTCGCATCACGCTCTGCGGCAAACGACCACATCGACCTTCTACCGTCACACCTCGATTGCCTTTCTTTGACATACCCGCCGGCATCTGGTTACGAAACCATGCCGTCCGCTGCGGCCCGTCGACTATACGAGGATCAAATACCGACCTTCATGTCCGTGTTTGATCTTGACGCCGATACCATGGGTGACTGTGACACCGTCACGGTTCTCGAACCCAAGCTTGTCGGCATGGACTCCAAGACGGTCCTCGCCGCGCCTGCGCAGGATGGCGCCATTCACCAAGACCCCAATCATAAACACAGCGACAGCAGTTTGACGCAAATGTCAGAGTCGGCCGATTCTTCACCCACAACCACCTTGTCGACCACCGACTCTTCGCCTCTGACCGATCGATCACCCTCCTCCTCACCAGACTCTCCCGTTAACTCTAATCTCATCCCCCTCAGCAACTACCCGAGTACCACATTTGGCGCCCTTCCCGTCACAAACACCACGGCTGTGTTCCCGGCCGGCGATGCTACCGCGCTTAGCCGCCCCATGACATCTCCCGCACCCCGTCGTCCACGTAACATGAAAGGTCTCTCTATTCTTCCCCCTCTAGCTGTCACAACAATGGCTGCCAAGGCGCCCGCTCCCGAGCCCGTCTCGCCCTGCTTCATAAAACCTCAAATACCGGCCATGAAGCGCAAGCCTAGCCAGCTCAGCCTTCGCACAAATACCAACGATCTCATGCGACCAGTTCTCGAGGTGCCACCTTCGCCCGCTATGCCCCCGATTCTTCAGCGCCGTGCGCTTAAACATTCGACATCGACACCCCATATGCTGAGCATGATCAAGACATCACAAGCGCCTAGCCTCCTACCGCCGCTGCCTTCATCACGTATGCTTGAGCGCAACGAATCTGGTCTCTCCGAGTTCCTGCGTCCCATGAAGACTGGAATGCGAGCGTCGTTTGACGCCGCTATCGCCGAAGAAGACTCGCCCATCAAGCCACAAATGGCTAACCGCCAGGACTTTGAGCCGTATGACGAGAGCATCAACAATGAGGACCAAAAGTCGCCCACGTATCCTGATGGTCCCATCGCCATCTACCAAGACAACGTCTACTTGTACCTGGAACCCACCGCGGAAGAAGCTGCCAAGTTTGACGTCGTCTTTAATGTTGCTCGCGAGGTAGAAAATCCCTTCGAGGCGCTAAAACGCAAGTCAGCCGACGAACTTGCTCGGCAAATACAGCCTGACGACAGCCCGATTCCTGACACTGCTGTGACCACTGCCAGCTTTGCCACCGCTTTCGAATTTCAGCCCAATGACGGCAACATTGAGACACCAACCACGCCCAAGGCCAACCCTCTCAAGACCCCCGAATACATCCACATCCCTTGGGACCACAACACCGATATTGCACCAGACCTGATGGATCTGTGCGAATCCATTCAAGGCCACACCAAGCAGGGTAAAAAGGTTCTCATTCATTGCCAGCAAGGCGCCAGTCGCTCTGCCAGCTTAATCATTGCCTATGGCTTGTATCTCAACCCCGATCTTAGCGTCAATGACGCCTACTATGCTGCTCAAGCCAAGAGCCGCTGGATCAGCCCCAACATGAAACTCATGTACTCGCTGCAGGACTTTCAAAAAGAGCTCTCAAAAAAGCGCCCCGCCCCGACCTCTTCCGCTTTCCGCCCCCGTACAGGACGCAGCCCCAACAAGCACCGGCTGACCCTGTCTGCTGATGCCATCGATGTCTCCCCCAAAGAGCCCTTGTCTGCGCCGCTTCCTAGCGAGGAGGAAAGGTCGAGGGAAGAAATGCTCAAAGATGGCAGTAAGCGTGCACGAGGCAATTCTTCCCCCGGCTTGCAAGACGTCTCGCCAGGGCCTGCATCGGCGCCATTGACCTTTTCTTGGAAGAACATGGAGCCCTTTGCTTCGGTAGAGAAGGAAGACGCTAAGGACGTGGATATGCCATTGCCCCCGATACCGACCATCACTGCTCCGTTGCCTTGCATCCCGCCCATGCCAACCGAGGCACCACCGCCGATTCCGGCGCGAGCGCCGCTGCGGCTTAGCCAAGTGCCCCCGCGGCCCAAGTCGGGCATGAGCCGGCCGGAACCCAGCTCCAACAAGGATGCCGTGTCATGGTTGGACAGCTTACAACCGCCTGTTCCTCGACCTCGATCCAGCGTGGGCATGAGGGCGCTTCCGCTGCGAAGCTACCAGGACCAGATGCCTTCCACCCTCGACGCCCGCGCCAGCTCAACCACGCAAAGCATCAATCTCCCGACGACGCCGTACGAGGAGCCCCCGCTGCTATCTCCACGCGCTGAGACTATGACGAATCACCGCCAAGAGTACAACAGATTCCCCGGGTTCACTGGTATGCAGCCGATGGACGCGGTAGTGGCCGCAGCCGCACCACCTGTTGAAGACGGCCTGTTTTCGCCACGAGCAACGACGTTCCCTCCTGAGGCGACGATCTTCTTTGGTCGGCGAGATCTGATGGTTGACCCACGCAGCCCACCGACGCGAGGCGAGGCGCCCATTATCCGATCCATTGATGACTTTTTATGAGAAAGATTTCCTTGACGACTTTTTCCCGGGCTTTCACCGCCCATTTTTATATCTGGCACACACCACATCACACGCCACCCGGCAGAGCAGGACTGCTGGCAGAAGAGCCAGCCATGTTACCGGACATGCTGCCGATCTATACTCGTACATACATATTTTCCAATTCTCTCTTTAATCCAAGCCTTTTCACCACCTTCCAAAACGAATCAATCATGTGCATACGTCGGCGTTGCGAGAACAGAGCCGCGTCCCTCTTTATCTTGCCCGTGGGAAGTTGCATACACTCGGCGATACCCACTCCCAAATTCATTAATCTTGCGGGCTCTCTGTGGAAGATAGTCACCGAGATACATTCACTGTTTTTTTTTTTTTTGCATATACTGGGCCTTTTTCACACACTATCGCTTCCTATTCCTCTCTTGCCGGTGCAAAGAGGGGAACGCAATCGTTTAATTCGTTTTTCTTCTTGCTGTTCATTTACAAAAGGACGGGTGGTAATACATGGATTCTTGTTTGTTTCTGGGAGGGAGGGGTCCATTCTTTTTGTGTGTGTGTGTCTTGTTTCTTTGTTGCCCTCAGGGCGTGGCATCGGTGTTGGCCTTTCGTTTAGCAACTGGGCCTTTTTCTTATTTTCTTGGTCTGTTTTAGTCTATGATGATGGCAAGGGGCGTGGACAGGTTAGGTACATCGGGTGATGTCTGGAGAATACAAAACGGCAATGACCATATATCCTGACAATATTTGCGCGCCTTGTGACTTGATTATTACGAAAATGGGAGCGTGAAAAATGTGAAGATGAGGTGAACTATGCATGCCCTTTGACGCCTCTCAACTTATAAATGAGCCACCTAAAAAAATCGTACACAGTCTACAACCTCCAACACCCATCCCGTCCCTCTCAGGTATTTCATACCCCTGTTCACCCAGACTTTTCCTTCTTGGCCGCCTCCTTGGCCAGCTTGTCCCGCCTCGCAATCGCCGCCTCCACGCCGATCCCGCCAAACACCAGCCCCACGCCCAGCCACTGCATCCCCGTCAACCGGTGTCCGAACGCGAGCACTGACAAGATCATGGTGAACATCTTGCGCGTCACCGTCACCGTCACCAGCAACACCGACGAAAACGTAGCCAACGTATAAACTAAATAACCAATTAGTCTTCTTCTCTTTCTCCTTTTTCTTTTTTCTTTTTCCTCGCTTCGCTCGATGTCGGCCGGCAAAAACATATCCGTAGCCTTTTAACTTCCTCGGGATAGTTTGCTCCGCCACGGACAATGGCGTGAATTCACAAAAAAAAAAAAAAAAAAAGGGGGGGGGGGGAACGTGAATTTGCCAGCCCACGTCGAGCGAAGCGAGGAGAAAAAAAAAACTTACAGATGAAGACTTGGCCGACGGCGCCACAGGCCGCGAAGCCAAGGACGTCCTTCCAGACCGCCGGGTAGCGACGCATAAACGCCAGCGCCGCGCCCAGCTCACCCGCCTCGCCGGCACCCACGCCGAGCCATTCGCCCGCTCCCGTGGCCGCCAGTACCGCCGGGCCGACCAGCAGGTACGCGCCCGTGACCAGCGAGCTCATGGCGTTGTTCGCGACCATCATCTGCGGGCCCGAGTATGGTTTAAACGCTGTGAATACGTGGTCTTGCGTGCTGTTGGTCAGCCCGTCAAACAGCAGGTTGATCCCCAGCAGCAGCATCCCCCACGCCGCGCTCCCCTCCCCCATCCTCCCCGACGTCTTCTTCTTGCCGGCCGAGTGCAGCGTGAACACGGCCACGCCGGCGGTCACGGCGGCCACCACGGCGTACTTGTGCAGCGGGTAGCGCCGGCGGAACAGCGTCACGTGCAGCAGCATCACCGGCACCAGCTTGCAGCTCTTGGCGAGGAGGAAGGTCACGTAGTCGATGTGCGCGAGGCTCGCGTAGCCAAAGGGCGAGGCGAGGCTCGAGGTCACGGCGACGAGCGCGAGCGGCGCGAGGATGCCGGCGGAGGGGAGGACGGGGGGCACGGGGGCGCCGCGCGGCGTGGAGAGGACGAGGTAGGCGACGCCGACGAGGCCGGCGAAGACGGACTGGATGGTGTTGAGGAAGACGGGGAAGTGCCAGACCTCCTGCGCGGGGCCGTGGCGCGTGGTCGTGAGCTTCTCCTGCAGGTACGCCCACGTCAGGCTGGCGCGGGAGGACAATTGGTTAGCGATTGAAGGGGGGGTTGTGGCAACGCAGAGACGAGAAGAAGATAGAGAGAGGAAAAGTAACGAGGTCACGTACAAGGAGGCGTAGATGCCAGAGACGGCAATGACCAGCTGCACGACCCCGGCCTCTGCCTTGACCGGCGCGCTCTTGGCGATTGCAGAGCCATTCGTCTTCGTCTTGCCGTTGGACGACTCCCACTCGGCCTTTTCCTTGTTGAAGAACTCGGAAGACGCCTGGCGCTTGCTGGGCACCTGTTTCGTGCGCGCCATGGTTCCGTTCGTGTTCTTGTGGTGTGAGGGGAGAGAGGCGCAGTGACGTTCGCTGTCGTGATTCGTATCAATTGGAAAACGAAGCAGGCAAGTCGAGTACGAGTAAAAGAAAAGAAGGTGAAAGAGCGGAAGGGACTGCGCAGTAAGAATATAAGGACAGGCGGCGCAGTCGGATGTGCTGTGTCGAGGTGGCAGATCTGACTTTCGCAAACTGGACAAGTTGGCTTCATGGCTTTCTAGTACGGCCAGATTAGATGGACCCTGGATGGTGGGGCTAATGGGTTGGAGAATACTGTGGCGTCACAGGTACAAGGCCGTAAATCTGGGTACCAGTTAAAGCACGTGCGTCTCACTTATTAGGTCACTTATTATTAGGTCACTTAGTTATTAGGTACTCTGCACTTCAGGATATAATTTACGTGGCTCAAAGTGTGCAGCTTTTGGGTCTCCGACGCCGTGATTTTGGGGCAATAAATTAACCGAGTCTCATCAAAGAGTTCTGACTCATTCAAAAGACAAACACAGAACAAGTACAAAATGCCTTCACTCAATCAAAGCGTGCAGAAGAGACAAGTAGCAATATATTTCATCTCGGCCAGAGGCTAAATACAAGTAATTACCCCGTGGCCCGATGCCCAATCAAAAAGACAATGCCATGCAAACGGCAAAGGGGTATAAGCAGGAGATGAAGAGTGAATCGCCAGCCCAACTGGGCTCAAACTAGGTCTTTTGTTTTGTAAAGCAAAGCAAGTCGTGCGTCAGGACAGAAGAGAGAGGGGAGGAAATGATGATTCCAGAGGGCACGCGCGCGTGCCTCGTCGGGGTCGGGTCGGGGCGGAGTTGTAGAGTGTCCCAGGTTGACAACGTCGTGGTATCAGCATAAGTCATGGAGTCGGCGCACCTGCTCCGAAAAAGAAAACAAAAAAGGACATGCGAGCCTGCATAGCTAAAGTTTATACAGTGGAAGTCGTCGATCAAAGGCGGATCGTGTTCAATGTGTCTGTGTCATGGAGGCGGGAAGGAGAGTATTTGAATCGACATGATGAGTTGAAGCAGAGTGTGGAATTCGAATCCCAATGGCAAGCATAAAAGATGAAGCAAAGAATGATAACGCGGCTCGGCTCACTGCTGTAATCAAGGTGCTGTCGCCGTAGTTGAAGCTGGTCCGCTTGCCAAGAGCCGGGGGATCCTGAGCAGAAGCTGCCAAAACGCCAGTCAAATAAAGCCCATGCAGAAGTGGTATCAAAACGCAGACAACAGAGTAGCAGCGCAGCCGTCATGCAAATGTGCCTAGTCGGTGTCCTGGAGCTGGCTCCGGCGCATCTTTTCGGCTTCGAGGTTTTCGTACAGGAGAAACAGGGCAGATTCGTTGGCCTTGGCAGTGCCCATGATGGTAAACATGCGTTCACCAGTTTCATCATGAGGAGCCTAAATTAATGATTAGCCGCGATTCCTTCATTCGTCAACTTCTTCACGTACCTTGGCAATGGAGATGCGGGCGCCAGACGTCTTGCGGATCTCGGATATCTTGCTGCCGGCGCGGCCGATGATGCATCCGACCATGTCTGCAGGGATGGAAATGTTTTGTGTCTGGATCTCTTCGCCATTCTCGTCGTGGGTCGGGGGACCACGGGAGGCGGCATCAGAGTCGGAGCGACGGGAGAAGGGGCGAGCACCACCGCCGTTGCTAAAGTCAGAGCCGTTGCCGGTGCGCATGACACGGGGGCTACTGTACTCGGAGCGGCCATTGCCACTGGCGCTAAAGCTGCCGGTGCTGCCAACGTTGCTAGTGGTACCGGGTTGGGTGCGGACGACGGGGTTGTACAAGACAGTGCCGGTGCCGCGCTGCCAGTCATCGACAAGGCACTTGCAAATCTCCCAGAGAGCACGCTGGATGCCCTCGGGGGTGCCCTGGACTTCGACGATTCGCTCGGTGGACTGAGGGAGCATTTCCTTTTGCGCCACCATGCGGACACCGGAAACGTCCTGGATATGTTTGATCTTCAGACCTTGACGACCAATGACGGTGCCCATCTGGTTGTGCGAAATGAGCAGCTTGATGGCTACGATGTGTCAGTGGGGTGCATTCTGTATTTCAAGGGCTCGGTACGTACGGTGAGTGCCGTTGCCTTGAACGATACCGCCCATGCCCATGGCAGGAGCACCCTCGAGGAGCGCACGTGCGACAATGGCATAAGCGCGGGAAATGGCATCGCAGCCTCCCGTGATGGTGAGGACACGATCATGGACGCCTTGGACGACCTTGGAGACGCCGGCCTTGACGCCAGTCTCGTCGCGCAAATCAGCGACATTCTTGCCGCCCTTGCCAATAATGACGCCTGCTTCCTTGGAGGAAACAATGGCGCGGAGGGTGAGCTGGGCCTGGGCGTACTCCTCGTCCGTCTTAGGGGCGGGTTCGCCGTCGGGTCCGAGACGGTCCTCCATCTTGAGGTGATCCATGTTGTCCATGATATCGTTGGAGCCGTTGGAAGAGAGAATTTCCTGGGTGGACATGGTGGATGGGATGGGACGCGAGATGACGTAGGCAAACGAAAGCTCGGGGGTGGAGGGAGTCGAGGGGATCAGGATGCTGCAAGTAGAGTTAGCGTCGAGGGCAATGGGCATGATAACAAACAAAGTGCAAGCGACGCGAGCTGCATTGCCTGCAGCCGTCGAAGCTGAGCACGTGTGGCCTGGGGGCCGCAGGGCTACCGGCCGCGCAGACGTGGGCATGCGCCAGCGAGCAAACATCATCGACGTACCTATATCCTGTATCAAAGGGACGATGGAAAGGTCGATGAAGATTGGGAGAAGAGGTCAACAAAGGTCAATGGCCGTTGAAGAAGTGGATTTTTGCGAGGGTCGGCGTGGGATGAGGGCGACGATGTTGGCGGGGTCGAGGTGGGAGACGGGGAGGCGGGGAGAGGAAAAGGACGTGGAGTTTTTTTTTGAGGTGGAAGACAGATATGGGACGAGCTGAAGGTTTCGAGAAGGATGGAAATGGAGACGGGAGAGGACCAGTCGGAAAAGGAGATGGAAGAGGAGGAGGAGGAGGAGAGAGTAAAGGTAAGGTAGGGGAGGGGTTGTAGAGGCGGGAAGAGGAGAGAAGGTGAAGTCGGCGTAGCAGGAGTGGTGGAGGGCGAAAAAAAGCTGGTGGAGGTGACAAGGTAAGTGTAGAGGAGAGAAGAGGTGAAGGAGAAGAAAAAAAAAACGGCAGGGACTGTCGTGGGAGGGAGGGCAAGGCCAGCGATTGGGAGGAGCGTCGGCCCATTGGTAGCGGGTGATTGGCAGGGCAATTTGTGACGCGAGAAGCCCTGCAAAAAGGCTGCAAGGCCGCTGAAAACTGCCCGCCCGCTCGCTGGGAGCCCACCAAAACCCGCTAGCCAGTAGCAATTCAGCGGCCCAGACAGGCAGGACCCCTCCTCCTCAACAGACTGGCCCAGCACGAGGCGGGGTTGGGTTTGGGAGGCGTTGTCGTGTCAATACATGGTCTGTACCCGGTTCAAGCGCTTGCGGCAGCGGTGTCAAGAAGTTCCTGTCCGGTACTGCCGTGACACAACAACAATCCTCCGCACTTGGAGCCACTGACGTACATGGTAATACCAGCCAAGGGTGGGAGAAGGGAATTGATCTGAGTCTTGGGTGTTTTTCGGTGAAAACCCCGACCAAGTCACCCTTTTTACTGTTTATTACACGTGCATTTGTCCGTGGTGCGAGTCTCTTCCTCTTGCTCTTGATTGACAAACTGCTCGACCAGCTCGCGTTCAGGTACCGCGTCAAGGTGAGGTGACTCGCTCGGCCAGGCTAAAAACGCAGCGGGGACCCCGTCCCTCCCGCCATGTGTGCGGGGTGCCTTGCCGACGTGAGCTCGTCGACTTCGGGCAGGCAAGACAACGTGACGACCCGAGATCACCAACGCGCAACCCTTGCATGCATGGTGTCAAGGTTCAACTCGACCAATTCGACACCCAAGCCCATGACGTTGATGCCCCGGCGGAACACCGTCACAGTTTACTCCACCGCATTGGATCTGACAGCTGCTTCCCCCGCCCCAGACGTTGCTGAAACGTCTGCGCCACTGAGCAGGCAACGCTGTAATTCCGATTCAGTTCTGCAAGACAATCCTGTCAATTGTCTAATAACCTGGATACCGTTCTATATAACTCATGCAGGACTGAATCATACCCAAAGCACACCCATTTGCACCAACATACCACCGGACCTATACCAAAACACATCACCGCTGCCGCAGACTCCTCTCATGCTCTGTCCAAAAATTCTTACACGCCCGATGTCCCCAGTGCTCTACCCACCACTCGCCAAAGCTGTCTTCCACCTCAAAGTCCACCTTGGCTATCCGCTCATCGCGCTTCAGCCCGCAAATCACGCACGCCTTTGGCGCCGTGCCCACCATCTTGGCCGTGTGCGCCGACAGCGTCTCGCTCAGCTCCGGTACCTTAAGGTTGGTGTGGGCCGCAGTGTTGGCCGCCGTTACCGCCGACCGCAGCCGCCCGACCTGCTCCCGCCACACGGCCACCACGTCGGCCGCCTCGCGGTCCTCGCGCGCTGCCTGTGTCTTGTCCACGCCTGCTAGCTTCATGCCTTTGCTTCCGGCTGCTGAGATGGACATGCTCTTGGCCAGGATCTTGTCGCGGTGCCAACGGTGTTTGCGGCCAGCCACGATCCGCGCTGCTGTTGTCGCTAATAATATATATCCTTGTAGAAACTGTACCGCTTTGGGATCGGACAGTATCTGCTCCTTGATGCTGCCGCCTTGCCCAGAAGTAGATTTGAAGAGAGCGCTAGCGGAGCTTAATAGCTCGGGGAAGAGCGATAGGAGTACTGATGGAGGTGGCACGTTGACGGGCGGGGGACTGCTATCCGAAGCTGTAGTCGTGTTTTCTGTCACGGTAGCTGTCGAGTCCCAATCCCAAGAAGACGGCGCTGGGGTCGGGTTTATCACGTTGGCAGAAGCGCTGGCACTTGCACTTGGCCCATCGTCCCAAGCCGCCCATTCATCGTCGTTGTTTTCCGTCGCCCATGCATTTGGCGCTGTTGGCTCTTTCACTTTGGCTTTTGGCTGCGTTTTCGGTTGCGTTTTCGGTTGTATTTTTGCCTTTGACTGTGTCTTTGCAGGTGCGACTTGTTTTTCGAATTGCGCCGAGTCCAGATCTTGCATCCAAGAATTCTTGGGTACTAAATTGGCAGATACTGTAGCTCCAAAGCGCAATGCCTCGCCGGGTTTTGATGTCTCCAGATTTGTAGGCCGCCTTTCCCGCTCCGGCGGAGTCGTATCCTCTAATGACAGCAGGTCTATCGACGGCATGGAAGGCTGCGGTGGTGCCGGTGCAGCTGCAGGCCTGATCGCCGGAGCTGCCTGTCTGCCCGTTTCGAGCTCGCGAAACTCATTGTCGCTTTCGCCCTCGAACTCCCCATCCTCTAGCTCAAAATCCGCAGCATCAAACAGCACTCCAGGGTCGTTGACATGCGTTTGTACCGGGTTCTTCCTCCTGGGCTTTGGCAGCGCCTCAGCATTCCCTGCATCCCAAACGGTGCCCGCAGTTGAGTTCTCAGAAAACGCGTGTGTTTGACTTTGCAGAGTAGATTGCGAGCGAGTTTCTGTATTGCCGCTGTATCCATCCCACGTCGCCTGCAAGTGAGAGTGCTGAGCCCCCGCTGAGCCTGGCCATGCTATAGTCCGAGAAGGCGGCGGTTGCTGATATGTCTGCCCGGTTTGGCTCGACTGAAGAGCGCTGGGCTCTGCCACCTCGAAATCGCCCCATCCGTCATCCTCATCTGCGACGTTTTGCGTCTGCGGCGCTGCTGCTACTGGCTGCGCCGACCAGGCCGGCTGTGACGGAGCAGACGGCCACTGCTGCGGCGAGCGGGAAGCGTCTTGCCCAAAGTTGCTGCTGTCGGCCGTGCCAGAAGTCCCTTGGCTGAACTCGGCGAATAGATCCGCCGACATGACAAGTTGACGGGCGCTGCAATTGATGGAGAGAACAGACTCGGGTGGTGGAAGAGGCGTGGACGCTTAGAATGGGGCTGGATAGAAACAAGCCACACAATGTGGCTAGTGTGGCGAGGAAAGTGGTAGACTTTATTATCTCGTCACTCTCCTTTTAATACTCCTTTACATAATTTTCTTTTCCTTATTATACCCTTCTCGCCATTTTCTTATGTTTACCATGAATTTTATCATCCCCATCGTATGATTATGATGGTGGCTACGTTAGGACCAGAGTAGCGATGAGACAGGATGAAAACCGCCAATTCGTCCTGACAGATTCATCGTTGCTATTCGTTCACCGTCACCTCCACCTCAATCGTATCCTCGAGCTCCGGATAGTGTCGCCAGATGCCGTCGCCGTACTTGGCGCGTCGCTCGCTGGCCAGGTAGGCCTTGATATTCGGCCGCTCCTTGACGGCCTCGTAATGCTTGAAGACGCCGTCATACTTGCCCGACGCCTTGAGCTGCGCCATGGTCTTTGGAAACGCGTACGACGTGCCATCGATGCACTTTTATTCCTCTACGTCAGCACGAAACTCTACTCGCGAGCTTTGGTACACTTACCTGGAAGAGAACGAGGTCGACGTATGTCAGGCTGTCACCGTGCAGCCAAGGGCCATCGCCGGAGTCGACAAGGCGCTGCACGTAGGCTAGGAACTTGGGCGCACGCTCCTCTATGAACGCCTTTGCACGCTTCTTCGCCTCGGGCTTCTGTTCCTCGTAGTGCAGAGACGTGGCGACCGGGTGGTGCGTCTCATGGACCTCGGTGCAGAAGCCGTCCAGGATGGTCAGGCACGCCTGGTTCAGGTGGTAAAACGCCGTCTCCGTCGCCGCCGGCGCCAGCCCGAGCCGCGTCGCCAGGTACAGCAGGATGCTGGGCGTCTGGCTGAGCGTGACGGCGCCGTGCTTGAGGACCGGCACCGCGAGCACGGGCGGGTTGGCGCCGGCATCGGTGGCGGCGAGGACCTGGGCCACGGCCTTGTCGGGCGAGGTGCGCGCGGGGTCGGCGTAGGCGACGCCGGCCTCCTCGAACAGCAGCCGCACGAACTCGCCGCGGCCGGGGATGCCGGGCCAGTAGACCAGCTCGTACTCGGGCTCGTCGCCGGTAGTCTTGAGACGCTTGGAATCGGGTTCAGACATGGTTCACGGAATGATGATGGGCGTGGTGCAGGTGGTGAGTGTGGGCTGTTTTGTGAAGGAGAGCTGCGAGCTTGTTTGACATCGGCGAGTTGCCGGAACAGGATACGGCGCCACTTCACCAAGTGCGGGGGAGGGGTTCCGGATCCGTGAGCTGAAGCCAGCTAACTCGCCAGCTACTGATTTATTGACGTTAGGGCGAAGAGCTACTCGACATTCAGGCTTTCTCTGAGCTTTTTTCCATCTGCTTTTTTTTTTAAAAAAAAAAAGTGAGTGGATCAAGAAGCAACGACTGGTCTACCTACTACATCCCAATGGACGTCGCTTGAGCACTCTGCCCATGGAACCCGCCATCCTATCGCGTGCTATCCATTGCCAGCCTTCACAGGGCGCACTCCTCCCCATCACACGTCACCGCACCGCTCCGAATCGCCTTCCCGCCCCGGACGGTGCGCAGCCAGGGCTGCCAGATGGCCCCAGCCCGGCCCGGACGCCACCTCCGGATCGACGCGGCAGCTTACCGTCTGCCGTAGCACCAGCATGTCATCGTACACCGGACACCGGACAAAGTCAACGCTGACCTCGACACCCTCGCGCACCGCGTCGAAGCCGTGCCGCCTCGACGCGCAGCGGCCGGCCGCGCTCGTGTAGTCGTCCCCGACAGCCGAGTCGCGCCGCGCACGCCGCCTGCCATCGCGCGTGCGAGCCGGACGCGGCGCCGGCGGGCACCCACTCCACGCAGTCGCAGACGTTCGGGTCAAACGCCCGCATCGGATCCACCCAGGGGAAGCACCGGCCGCCGGCCATCCACTGGCGCCCGACGCCGCGGCCCATCCCACGCGCGGCCGCGAGCTCCCCACGTATGCTGGCCGGGCACATCCTCCCCGACGGCAGGCGCTTGAATTTGATGTGCACCGAGGACCCGACCTCCAGCTGCATGGTGCCGCCCGAGCCTTCTCTCTTGTAGCATTGGATGCCCGTCTTGCCGTCGCGGCACCGCGCTGCCGTGCACCTGCGACCTTCCACGCTGCGCGGCGGGCGGCAGGCGTGATCCATCGCGCCGCCGCGCGTGCCCATGTGCCGCACCTGCTGGTAGTGCAGCGCCGTGTGCTCGCACACCCGCAGGGCCAGCTGGTGCCCGAGGCAGATGCGGTCCGCATCAGTAAAACTCTCGTGCCTCGCAAACTCGGAGAAGCACGCACCCTCCAAGGAGGTCTTGCACAGCGAGCAGTACAGCGAAGGCGTCTCCGGGTGCCTCTCCAAGCACGCGGAGCACCACGAACCGGGACGGTGGGCGGCTTGGCGCGGGAAGGCGTCGCTCGGTGGTGCCCAGACGAGAGCGGTATAGGTCCACCGCCCCTGCTCGGGGAAGGCGTCTAGGTGGTGCTTCGCGAAGACGGGTTCGGTGGAGAAGAGACGCATAAAGTCCCGGGAGGTGTGGCGGAGGGTCAGGAGGGTGTCGAGGTCGAGGGCGGACATGAGGCGGACGAGGAGGGCATCGGGTAGCCGCACGAGAGGGCTGCGAAGGTGGTTGTGGTGTGTATTTCGAACGATGGGGTCTAGTTTTCGATCGTCCGAAGCAATCTTGAGCGCGAAGAGTCAGGATAGTTCACGACGGAGCGATAAACAAGGCTGCGTCTTGCTGGCTTCACGTACCTCGTCGTACGATGGCGGCTCTGCCAGGCCATTCTTCTCAGTCGCCGCCTTCTCACCTTGGATGGTCTCATTCGATGCGTCTCGTCGTACTCTTCCACCTAGTAAGTCTCTGACGCGCGAACGGAGCGAGTCCTGGGGTTTCCTTGCTGCCATTGTAGATGACACAGTCGTAGTTGCGAAAAGTAGTAACCTATTGCCGGGAAGGTGGCTATCTCTTAATACGAGAGACGCGACGAGAAACTGGCAAGGGAAAACTTTCTAGATTATCCCAGATCGGCGACCAAAGGGGACTTTAAATACATCAGCATTTCGTGGCTTAGACACGCCCTACGTCTTTAGTGTCATCTCCGCGTTCCGCCGGCGAAGCTTGTAGTTTTGATAGCCTCACCATAGCCCCTACTAGGACGTCATATGACATCTCTATACATGTTTGGGGCAATGAGTTGCTGCGATACCGGGGGTGTTTGTTGGCGGGCGTTTGTTGGCGGCAAGGTTAGGCGAGATGGTATTAATGAGAACTACCCTCCAGATATTGAACAGGTGATCATGCTTTGGGCCTTACAAACGAGTTGATGACTCATGAGTAACTATTATTACCATTTCATATTGAAATATGCATATATTGTCTATGGCGAGTCCAAGCTATGGCGCAACTAGTTGGTAATGCTGTCACTTCTCACCCCAAAAGCCGTCTGGTGCCTGGCTTATTACATTAGCATCTGCACTTGCCCCAAAGCAACACCCCTCTTTCCCCGAAAACAAGACCACCTTCCCTTGCCATCAAACTACTGCTTGCCGCCCAGTCCCTTGTAGATGGCCACGTGCGCCTGGCGGTGCCCCTCGCGAAGCTGGCTGTTCTGCGCCGCCGGGATCGGGTCCTCCGCGCTCGGCGGGTTCATCGTGTACTTGAAGTGGTCCGGCAGCACCTGCATGTCCGCCACCATGCCGCCCGAGCCGCCCGAGTTGGGCGGGTAGCTGGAGGGGTCGGTGTGGCCGCCGATGTTGCCGAGCAGGCTGGTGAGGCCGGAGAGCAGGCTGCCGCCCTGCTGCTGGCCTGCTCAAGGAGTTAGTTCATATATTTCAAGGACGTGGGAGCGATGGTATCGGTGCTACTCACGCTTTTCGACGGGTGCGGCGGCACCGACGGCGGCGAGGAGAGAAATGGCGGTGATGGAGAAGCGCATTGTTGAAGTTTCGGTTGGTTAATGAAGTATATAAGTTGATGAAGCGAATGTATCGAAAGAGAGTGTTGATTAAAGGTATTGTTCTAATGAATGTCTGCCGAGTTGCAACAGATCCAGAACGAGAGCGCATCGCCCAATCTTTATACCGCGATGCCCTCACACCAGCGAGCCTGCGCTTCAGCCGCCATCGTCCCTCGTCGTACCGTGCACAGTCGCGCGACAGCAGGGGCCCCAGCGTTCATCACCAACTTACTACTGGTACTATAAGACGGCCGCTAATAAAGTTCTTTAGCAGTTGCCTCATTACGGATGGGCCGTTTCAGGGCGCGTGTCGTCTACGGTGCAAAAAATGGAGATCAAGTCCAAGCCCGCGTCTGTGCGGCTGGAGATTGATTGCATGGACGGCATCTCCTCTGTAATAAAAAATCCGCGAGGCTCTGTGCCCTGTTTCGATTGCCCATTCACTGAATTGCAAGAAACGTAAAAGGCGAGAGTTGCACTATAATACAGAGGACATGCCGAGGTATCGCGCCGACGGGGACGATGCAGTAATCGACGAGCATCACGAACTGCAATCCGCCTGTCCGCAAGCTGCGACAAGGAAGCATCTGTTCATCGTTTGAAATGTCTTCAGGTGTTTATATTGAGCGGCGATAAGCGGATCAAATCTTGGCTCACAAGCCTTCTTAACTTTTCACTGTAGCAGTTTCGTGTCTGGTGTCGTGATAGTAGGCTGCGTATTAGTGACTGTGGAAGATACCATGTTCTTTAGCGGCAAGAAAACGTTTCCCGTCGATATTCAGTACTAAGTATTCACACGCGATGAGAAGCGCTAAAGATCCCTTTCGTCCAGTGTGCACATTCGAAGCCGTCCAGGCCAAGACGACCTGCCTCAGTCGCATTCCTCCGCACCACGGCGGCGCCCGACCGTTACGGGATCCGGGTCATCTGATAGGAGAGGTCCTACTACGGAATTAGGAGCAGCGGATCGGAGCAAGGAGATCTTGGCGTGGCGGGGGTGTCGTGAAACGGACCGTACGATTCTCGCGCCAGCTGGGACCGGTCGCCGAGAGATGCCGCAGCGGATCGGAGCAAGAAGGTCTTGGCGTGGCGGGGGTGTCGTGAAACGGATCGTACGATTCTCGCGCCAGCTGGGACCGGTCGCCGAGAGATGCCGCACTCTCATGTTGTTGAGTATTTGTTTCTTCAATATTTGTACTTGGAATCGCGACTCATGGCAAGGAAGACCAAGCTCCAGAGCTGCCTCACATCGCTCTCCGTGCCACCTGCCACACCTGGTGGCGGGGGCAGCACGCCGAGCGGCGAGAATGTGAACCCGTCCCGATCGGTGGAATTGTGACCATTGCCTGTCGAGTTGCCGCTGCCGGTCGAGTTGCTTGAACTAGTTGAATTGCCGGCAGTCGTGTTGCTGGCGTAGGTCCAGCTCCAGACCTCGGACTGCAGCGTGCCCTGGTTCTCCTCAATCACGTCCCATATGCGATTGTAGGCCGCCTTCAGAGCACCATACACAGATCCATCACGACAGAACGCAGGCACCTTGGCGACCGACCGCCTCGCCTGACCGGTGGCGTTGGTGGTGTTGCTGCATCGTCCCAGCTGCAGCTCGAAGCCCTTGGCGACGAGCGCGAGCTGCCATCCCCAGACGACTGTGCCATGATACGCCGAGTTGGTAAAGTTGGCGACGAGCGTGGCGTTGCCCGACAGCGCCGGGTTCGCCACGACGGCGCCGAACGGGGTCGTGAGGCCGGCTGGAAAGGGTCGCAGGATCGCGTTGGCGGTGGAGTTGACGTACTCGGTCAGCTGGGAGTCGTCGTCGCCTGTCGTGTTGAAGAGGAGCACGTTGCGGAACGCCGTGTCGGTGTGCGTGATGCGGATGGGGGTCGAGTCGTTGGCGCTGGGCAGGGCGAGCCCATAGTCGACGATGGATCCGTTGGACGAGTATTGCGCCAGGGAATCAGCGTGCGTGGGACCGTGGTAGAAGGTATTGTCCTTCGTGTAGTTGTCCAGCAGGGCGGTGCTGTTGGTCACGGAGTCGCTGTATCGGAACAAGGCCAGTGTGCTGTTTTGCCACATGTCTGCTCGCTTGCCCGCCGCTGCCTGCCACGTCCGCGCATCGCTATCGGGGAAGACACCGGACATGGCCGACAGGCTGGCAATGGCGCGCAGGGCGGCTGGCACCAACGCACAGTTGACGTCGAATGGAATGCGGCCGTTTGCAAGACCATGCTCTGAGTCTCGCCACTGTCCTACAGGAACACCATCCAGCAGGTGAATCAGATTTGATGCTGTCTGCTCCTTTTCAAATGCCGCGGTGATGTTCATGATTTTCGAGGCAAGCCTGTGTCCCAAGTCTCCCCAGGTCATGTTCTTGTTCGCGACATTGACCGCGCCGGCCGCAGTCTGCAGTAGTGGCTTCACACGGTCGGGAGACGCTCGGAAATACCTGTCCATGAGAATGGGCAGGTAGTAGTCGGTGTCGATCATCTGGTAGGTAAATCCGGCGGCGGTTGAGTTGAAGATTCCGTTTTGCCTATTGGTGTATGTAGCATAGTCGCCAATTGTCTCCTCGTGGGCGACGGTCCCATCTGTCTGGTTGATGCGCTCGAGCGCTGCTCCGAGAGCAGCCTCCATCGCCGAGCCGGCGCCAGTCTTCAAGATTGGCTGCGTCAAGAGTGCGAAAATCATGCTGTCTCTTCCAAAGTAGGTAAGGAAGCGCCACCCACCAGCAAGAAGCTTGTCAGAGTACGAGAAGAAAGATAGCGCTTCGACCTGCTCGGACTGCGTCTTGACAAGCGATAGCGATTCGTTACGAAGGATTTCATTTGGAGTGAGTTGCTTGAGCTGTGGATAGTTGTAGGTTGCGGAGAAGCGATAGAAGCCGGCGCCGAAGGAGACGGTCTTGTTGTCGACGTGAATCTGGCCGTCGGTGTTCTGCCAGGGCGACAGTGTGAGAGTCGTGGTGGTGACGTTGTCCAGCCACAGGCGAGAAATCTGGGCACCGGTGCCGTTGAAGCGCTGGACCTTGACGGCATCCTGGATCAGGGGGACGAGGAGACTGGGGCCCTCAACGAAATCGCGGATGGTGCGGACGCTGCCGAGGATGGCGAGCGAAAGAGAAGCAGAGTCATTGAAGGACAAGACGCCCTCCACGCCGGTAGTAGGGATGGTTGACGAGGCATTCTGCGCGGCAAGCGCCGACGACAGGGGAGATCCGAGGGTGGAGTTGACGAGCTCGATGGCCAGACTACCGTTCTGGCCGCTCTGTGGTGCAAAGAAGGCGCAGGCGCCGCTATTACCGCCGGGCCAGGCAATTATCAGGCGCGGCCCGATAATAGTGAGATTGCTGTCCGGCAGAGGGCTGGTGATGACAACCTGAGCATCAACATGGCAGTCTGAGAAAAAGTAGTTATCGTAGGGTGGGTCCGGCAGATGCAAGGCGGTAGCCTGGCAAGAGGAATTGGCTGCCACCGCTATCCCGACAAGGGAAAATAATAAAGTAGCCAGACGGGTCATTGTTACAATTTCCATGTTGCCAAGTGAGTTGGTGTATTTTCAGAATTTGTATAATTTAAACCCTTGCCAGCCATGCAAGCGGCTGCTCTGCTACTTTTGTAAGTCGTCACCACTCCGAACTCCGCACTCTACACCCCGCATCCCATCAGTGGCTGGCGATCAACTTCCCACTTTACCCTGTACACCAGCCTTCGGGCCGAATTCCTTGTTGCTTGCCTTGGTCTTTAACTTGCCGCTGGGAACTCTAATCAACAGACTGACTGCCTTGTTAGTTGCCGGCACTGCCCCCCCGGGTACAACTCCACGCCGCTAGAGCACGCCACTTACGAAGTACATGATCAGTGGGGGGTCTGGTTGATGTCTCGCCGAAGCACTCATAGCCGGGCCTTGACAGCTGGAAACCAATGCAAGGCGACGGGTAGACCGAGTGCCAGCACCATCATGACGACCCAGACGAGGTAGCCCCCCAGGATCTGGCCGCCGACCCCCACGGCAAACAGCGACGTGGACGGCGGTGGCGCCAGGGTTCTGCTCACGCTCGCGCAAATCTCCGCCATCGAGTTGACCTTGCCCAGAACCCTCCGACTCGGGCTCGCCTCGTTGACCGCCAGCTGCACGCCCGAGAAGGCCATCCAGATGCCCGAGCCGAGCGCCAGGTTCGCCGTCCAGGCGACCCAGGACAAGGCCTCGTCCCCCGCGCGCAGGGCGGCGCTCATCAGCACGTACCCGGCTAGGAAGATGGGCCAGGCGTAGGCGCAGAGCCGCAGGACCCCCCTCGTCTGGAACCGCCGCTGGAGGGGCGGGAATGCGAGCAGCATCCAGGCGGCCGTGCTGGCGCCCATGGTGGTCATGTACGCGGTGATGGAGGCGGGCGCGAAGCCGGCGCCGCCGAGGGCCACGGGCGTGTACAGGTAGACCGGGAGCACGGAGTTGAACGCGTACGAGAGCGCCATGACGTAGGTGAAGACGCCGAGCACGGGTAGCACCCTACGGTCCTTCAAGAGCTGCGCCGTGGTCATCGCCTCGCGTTCCTGGTCGGAGGAGGAGGAGGAGGAAGAGGAGGCGGACGACAGGCAGGAGGAAGGGTCGTCCCACGTCTCCTCGAGGAACAGAAAGGAGCTGATGAGCGCCGTCATGCCCAGGCCGCCGACGACGAAGCCCGGCAGCGCGTACGGGTGCGTCTCGAAGAAAGGGACGCGTCCGAGGAGCTCGGAGGGGGGGTCGACCAGCGCGCCGCCGATGACCGGCCCGCAGACAACTCCCAAGTTCCCCGCAATCGCGTACCACGAAAATGCCCTCGCCTGCGCCCCGCTGCCGCCGCCGACACCCTCGGACAGCTCCGCGATCATCGTGCGGATGATCAGGTTCGCCCCGGAGAACGCGCCGGTCAGCGCGCGGAACGCCAGCATCTGCCACAGGTTTGCGGAGAGGCCGAACAGGGCGGGGCCGAGGGCCATGCCGGTGAGGCAGGCGAGGAGGGCGGGCCGGCGGCCGAGGCGGTCGGCGAGGGCGCCCCAGGGCAGCAGCGCGAGGGACTGGGCGACGGAGAAGACGGCCTCGACGAGACCGGCGTAGAAGCCGACGGAGGCGGCGGAGGGGAGGCGCGCGCGGGAGCGCACCATGGCGGCGATGTACGGGAAGATGGAGAAGAAGGCGACGGGCTCCATGAGGCGCGCGTAGCAGAGGAGCAGGATCTGCGTCGTGGGGAAGGGCCGAGGGGGACCCTTGGCGGGATCGTGAGGAGGACCGGGCGTGGGAGGATCGGGGAGTAGCAGAAGGCTAGTCTCCGTCGGAGGAGGCGCGTGGCCTTTGACTGAGGACATGCTGTCCGATGGAAATGACCGAGATCAGTAGTTTATGACAACTGTGGCCCTATCCGTGGGAAGAAAGCGTAATTGATTAGTTGGATGGTGATGGGGCCCCTGTGAAGAGGAAGAGGAGGAGTCATGATCCCCAGACGCGGCAATTTCCAAGCCCGGGGCATGATTGGCAGGCTGTTGGGCAGCCGTCTACCATGGCTCGACTGTCTCAGGTCGGGTTGCCGCAGCAGTGTATAAGCGATGATTATATTGCATGTGGTGGGTGCAGTGCAACGAGGAGCCGTCTTGCCCATCCTCTGCGGCTAGATAAGAGAGCCTGCCACCACCACCCCGTATCCATGCGGCGCATGGAGATGGATTCCTTCACACCTTGTGAGTTATCTTGGAGGGAAGTGACAAAGTAGGAAGGACAATGCGGTAAATCTGGGTTTGCTTCTCTTGCGCACCCCGCCAGCGAACGGCAGTGCTGCAGCACTGTGTAAGTCGCTGCAGGGAGGGCCTCATCTCGCTAGGCACTGATGGATGCCGCGCACATTCCAGTTCTGCAGGCAATGAGCTCGGCAATAACCGGACTTCGCTTGGACGTATCCCTTGCGTTGCGTATCCAGCTTAGATAATACGCAAAGCATCACCATGTGGAAAATGCAACTTGGTGCACAGAGGAGACTTGTCTGTACCCTGAAAGCCGGGCATTAATATCATGGTTCAAGGTGATTCGTATTGAAAATGAAAGAAGGAAAATCGCTCGAGTTTGTACAAATAGACGCTATTTCATATTCTAGTTTGTCGCTATTAGTGTTCCGTCAAGTGTAGATGCTCGAAATTGCATCATCACACCCCATGAAGAATCCATACATCTTTGTCCTTGTACTCGAGGAGCTTCTTGTCCTGGTTCCATTTGAGCGGCTCCGGGAGACCTGGTGCTGGTGATATGCCATCCAGCTTGCTTCCATCCACGTCGCCATCAGCCTGCCAGGGGTAAGCCGCATCGTTGGGCTGGGAGTATTTGTAGGCCTTTTTCATGAAGGGCATCCACTTATCCACCGGCAGCGACGTCTGCATGCTGTGGGAAGCAACCTTGACCAGATTTCCGCCTCGCTCAAGGTGCGTTCTCAGCCATGGGTCAAACGGCATCACAGGCTTTCCATTCCTGTCCATCCGCTGGTGAGGGGTATCATCGACCAGCCACGACAGATTGGACCGGTACGGGTTGTCCTTGGACCAGTGGAAGTATTCCCGAAACGATGTGTCGAACAAGCTTCGATTCGTGAGGGAAACAGGGAAGACAACCGTGGCAAGGTCTCGCTCCCGAGCGATCGACTTGAAGCTGTCCAGAAGAACCTCAGCGATGCCTTGGTGATGGAAGCCGGGCTTGACCGCCACGTGGATGCCGCAGAGGGCGTTGGGCGTCTGGGACAAGGTAGCGATCCCTGTTGCAAGCTCTTGCGTCTGGTCCTCGGTCCAAGGTGCGTGTTTGGCCATGGCTGCCTTTCCTGAGCGCGCAAAGGCCTGCCGGACTCCGCGGAATAGCATGGTGCCCAAGCCGCCGTCGGGAAGCCCGAACACGGCCCATCTCCGGACCAGATCGACCGGCCGAAGAGGAGCATCGGTCGCGGCACAGTCCAAGACCATGGCCAGCCCGGGACAAAAGAAGGGCACGCAGTAGGCATAGCCAACAATCTCGTCCCACCTCTCATCGATCACCAGGCGCTGGTACTGCACCAAGTCCAGGTTCTCCTGTAGCTCCTGCCACAGCGGCATGCCCACCAGACTTACGACGTTGGGGGGATTGAAGGCAAAGAGGTCGTTGGTCGGGTCGCTTGAAGCTTGCCGCCAGGCAGACAGCTTTTCCGTGGCGTGGACGAGCGCGAAGCCCTCCGGAAGCGCAACATCAGGAACACCTAAACCTTCGGGGGCTTCTGTCGTCTTTCGTCCGAATATTTTGCGCAGTATTCTAGGTATCATCTCTCTAGATGCTCTGTACCAAGGAATGTCTTGATCTTGTCACGGGCAGCGGCCTCTTACCCAGAGTGTGCACCTCGAGGCTGGTGTAATCGCCAATTGGACGAGTTTTCAACGAGGAAAAGTGATAAAAATGAGCTGAAGTTATTTTGATTCTGAAGAGATGGAGGATGCGTGTTTCATTTGTTTATCGCAGAATGCTGAGGCACCCGCAGCGAGGCGCTCCTGCCATTCTTCCTCCTCCACTGCAGCGGACACGCTTTCCGACTCTGCGTCTTTACACCAAGTACATCTCAAAACACTGTCAAGGCAGACACACGGAACTACAAGGCTAAATAGCTAAAATGAAAGTCTCTGCAAACGTATAGAAGTGTGCAATTGCAGACTCTGGTGTCGGTTGTCCCTGGAAAGCATGTCGAGCACCGCTCGGTGGTTAACACGGCCATGCGCTGATCGAAGCCGCAGCAGGGACGATCCAAAAAGTCGCCCGGCCGAGTGACTGCCACGGCTCTCTGCTGAATCGCGATTGCAGACGCGCTCATTTAAAAATCTGAAATTTGGGAAAAAAAAATAGAGCCTGGAGAACCAACCAACCAACACAGGACACGCCGCCAATCATCCGTTCGGCTCCGTACTGCTCGTATTCAATTAATTGAGAGAAGATCCAGAATCGTCTTGGCGTTTCTCTGCTGATTAAAAAGCTCAGGGGTAATGCTGTTGTCTTGCACGGAGTAAGTCGAGGTGCCTTCATATATTGCGCCCGTTCTCAAAATAGGCACTCCGGGTTGCCGACCCGGGCAACCAAGAAGGTGAAGGGCGATATTGACAAGCCAGCCACGATTCTGCCGCGGGCGCATGCCAGACTACCCCGGTCCGCGGTCTCCAACTCGGAGATGCCATCGGCCGTGCCGTACACCGCGAGACTGATTCTCTACGCCGTGCCGCTGGCCAGCACTCGTGGAAATGGAACGTCTGTTCTCGTCCTAGAAGCCGGCGATGCATCAGCCATGACGCCGGGTCGGCATGTTACAGAACGTCAACCCCGTTCTCTTACTAGGTAGTCGGACCCAACACATGCGCCGTCTCGCGTACGGACGAACCATGAGCAAGCGCCGCGACGCACTGGGCGTTCTCTGTTCAAGCCGCGGTGCTCACTGTTTTTAGAATACTCCGTAACAACATCCCCTTCTGGAAACCCGGAAAACCCGGGGCGCATGGGTTTTCTCTGCGGGCAAAGTTTGTCTCTTGTCGAGCCACGGGCGGGCCCGGCCCGTTCACGTAACAAGGCAGCATTTTGAGATCTCATCGTGGTGAGCGATGGCGGGTTGAGTTGTCAGACAGATCCCCAAGGTTGAGAAAAAGACGGGCGCAGATTTCCTATTTCATCTTGTTTTATTTGTTCTTAAAATAGGGAGATTATTTTCATGTACTCACGGTTGAGAAAGACATGCAACGTTTGCGAGTTTCACAAGGCAATCTCGAACCCCAGGATTCCAACGTTGGCTGGCCCCAGCTTATTATTGCTGATGAACCACTAACAGATTACTCTGAATTTGTTGCATAATTACCCCGTGGGACAAGAAGCTTTTGAAAACGTTACATGGGCCGCTAGATGGCCCGTAACCATGCCGTAACCATGCTCAGCCCGCCCGCAAGGCGGCAGCCCGCGCCAGCCTGGGAAAGCCTAGTGAAAGAGCGGCCAGCGAGCGCCCTCTCAACCATTTTTCCCATTTCCCCCCAAGGCGCAGTTGAATGTGAACAAATGGGAATAGGAGGGCGGGGGGGGGGTGCGATACGTGTGACGTGAAGGAGTCATACAGGCGGTGGCAACGCTGGATGGCTGGATGGCTGGCTGGCTGGCTGGGCTCGGTGCCTGCTGCTGGGCGGCGCGACACCTTGGGATGCGATAGGATGGGCGAATGCGACGTCCGTCTTTGCTGGCCAACCAGACTCGTCGTCACCGACACATGCATGTGGTTGGCCGATGACCGGGACGAGTGACAAAGCAGCGCAGCCATTATCTAGGTAGGTAGCTATCACTTGGTCGTCACCGCTGTCGTCACGAGTTCGGCGCGTAGCAGTTGGATGGCGAATTATCGACAGACACGACATGACGTGACGTTGGGCGCGCTTGAAATAAACCAAGACGGAAGAGGGATCTTTGATTCGGCATCTCCAGGCCAAGGCAGCACAAGACCAGATGCCAACGACTATCCGTACTGGCAAATGGTTATCGCAGGGAAGAAGCAAGATACGATGGACGTGACATGCAAGTACCCCCGTACCCCCGTACCCCCGTACCTCTCTGTTGTGTATCGCGGCCGCATCTCGCCACCTGAGACAGGATGCAGTATCCCGACGCTGCCACGGGAGCAAACGTTGGCCTTGATGGACGGACGGCAAGATTGCTTCTGGAGCTATTTTTTGTCGCTTTGCTTGCTTGCTTGCTTGCTAGTTTCCCGTCTCGCATCCAATTTTTGCCTGTCCCCCTTTTTGTTCAATAAATGATGATGTTGACTCGACCGAGCTAAGGCTTGTCCTATTCGATCTATCAGATGGGACAGATCATGTACGAAATAACGAGTAAACAAAGGGAGGAGAAAAAAAAAAGAAAAAAAAAAAGAGGGAACCAAGGATGGAAATCCCGGTAGACTGGCACGACTGGATATTAGACAATCACCACTGTGGAAAAATCGTCTCGAACTCGGCGGGATCCATGCCAGTCATTCCGGAAGACCGGGAACCTCAGCAGCCGAGGGATTTTGTCTGACTTTATTTTTTTTTTCCCTTTTTTTCTTTTTGGTTTGAACAAGTAGTTGTCCCGCTCGTTGACCTCTCTTGTTCAACTCCCGCTCCTCTTATCCTTACCGCCAAAAGCCACGGCGGCGCGCTCTGATGATGCAGGGCGAAAAGCGAAACAGCGGCCCGTCTTTGCGCGCGCGCCATCTAGACTAATAACTGCCAGCCCAGCCCACCCATCGATCGGAGCGACAACATCAAAGCAGCCTGCGGGCGGTACCAACGGAACGGGTTGGGCGCTGAAGCAGGACAACGGGCGTCGAGTCATGCTTTATCTACCTACTTTGTTATGTAGGTACGGAAGTAGGTCACGGCAGTGGCTGCAGAGAGCGCGCGCTCTGCCAGGGCGTGTGTGCTAGGGGGGGGGGGGGGGTGGTGGTTGAGTGCACAGCCAGCCAACTCGGACAGACAGGACAGAGCGGTGAATCTTTGACCGTCAGAGAGCGAGTGCCAGAAATGCCGCCATCCAGCCCAAAATTCGTTAGCAGAAGCTCCATCCCCCATCCATATCCATCCTTTTTCCCTTCTCCGGCGGCCCGTGGCCCTCCGGCCCGTCATGGAGCCGTATGCAACGGTGAAGAGAAGAGAAGCATCAGCCGGGCGATGATGTTTATTTCCTTTCCGCTTCTTCCTCCGCGGGTGCCGGAGACATTTCGAGGTGAAGGATGGTGGTGGCCTCGTTCGTTCCCGTCCACGGGCAAGAATGCTACCTTCTCGTCTATTGCTTGCTGGCTGGGCTCGCCAATAACCTGCCCAGGCTTCACAGCCTACATATTGGCGCCACCAACATCACACACAGGCAGCCAGCCTTTTTGCCATTTCAGCCTGGGAGAGGACAAGCAGGTAGGTGTGTGTGTGTATGCGTGCGTGTGTGGCTCGTCATCAGCGGCAGGCTCGGCGGGATATAATTACACGGGCATTCCCATAGGATCGTCGGTGAAGGGCATATTGTGTCCTCTTGCGGTCGCAGCCCGCCGTGTCGGGAGCCCAGCTGGTGGTGTTGGCACATAACTATCAGGAGCAACGCGAGCCGAACCACCGGATGCTCTTGGCCTCTGCTAAAAACTAGCTATGTAGGGAGAGAGAGAAGATCGTGATAAGCTAGCTGCACCGGGGAGCAAGGAGTCCTTGTCTGCCGTTTCCATGTTTCTGCAGGGGAACCAAGCCGCCCGCGTACCAAGGTCGAAGCACCCGAAACATTTCTTTTTTGCTTGTGCCCAACCGTGCACACCCTGTTAAAGATGAAGCAAGGGAAACCCTTGGGGATGGCGCTGGTAGTTGGTATTGAGTAATGAGAGAAAATTTTACAAGAAACAAAGTCGCAATCGAGATGCGCTTGGTAAGAGAAAAGAGGACAGAGCGGTCAGGGAAGATGCATTCCGCTGCAGCGACTCATGTATGGCGCTGCGACAGGCGGCTTGCAGGTGTACCTACAGTTCCTGCCTCATGTAGGTAAGTAAGTAGGTACCTACCTACCTATGTAGGGAGGTAGTATGTATGTACTGTACGTAAAAGCGGTCGGCAGGTCGGTCAGGTTGTTGCGCAGCGGCACTGCACAGGTACAGGCGCAGGGTATTCTGGCTTTTCGCTTTGCCTTGCCTTGCCTTGCTTTGCTTTGCTCTGCAACAAAGGCGGTAACAAGTTTCGTTGACTTTTCCAGCATTCTTCACGAAGCAAGCGAATGCGGGATTCTACTCTACACCCACACCCCTCGAGAAGGAGAAGGTGCCCAAAGAGGCAGCTTCAACAGCGCTTCACACCAACAATACGGTTCCGGTTGCTACACTCACACCCTCCCTCCCATTCAAAGTCATATTGTCTCTCTGCTCAATCAACCGCCGAAAAATGCAGATTCACTTTTGCGCCCGGTCGGTGCCACGCCCATTGCGCCGTTTTCGTGAGGGCCTGCTTGTTTCCCCTTTGCTCCCCCGTCCGTCCGTCGTCTTGTACTTGTCTTGTATTAAGCGGTGATACCTTTTCGTACCACGTATTAATAGAAATGAAATCAGGACTTGTCCTTTTTACGACAATATGTAACTTTTGTCCGACGTTGCCGTTTCTGTGTATCAGCTCCTTCGTTCATCCTCCCTCCATTTCGCACACGCCGATATTGCTTATCCCCCATCCTGCCGAGGACTGATTGCTGATTACGACATTCTCTACCTTTATTATCACTGGTACCACAAGCGCTGAGTGTGTACACCGACACCACCAGCTTGGGTGCCAGCCTGCCAGCCTGCCAGCCTGCCAGCCTGCCAGCCTACTGCCAGCCTACTGCGGCCTTATTGCCAACACCGCCGATAACATCAGCCTGACTCATCGGCACCGTGCAGAGCAGAATACCCGCGGTCGGGAACGAAACCTGGCAAAGACATGACAAAGTAGACATTCAGGTTGCCCGCAGCTTTGACATTCGAGAACCCGAATTCCCTTGGAATAATTTCGCTCGAGCAAGACAAATTTACCGGATCCATACTTCCGACACCCGGGCAAAGTCGCGACCGAGGCCAGCCAGCTTGTGAGAGAAGAAAAAGAAGCAAGCAGGCAAGCAAGCGAGCAAGCCAGCAAGCAAGCCAGCAAGCTTTCTTACCCCGGCCCTTGCAACGGAAGCCAAACCCCCCCCCCCCTCGGCCCAGGCTTGGTAACTTAATTGCCACAGCCCAAGTCAATAAGCCCCGGCTGTGCTTACTCGTACAACAGTACGAATACCCGTACAACCGTGGCCCAGTCACCACCACCACCACCCACAACCGAACTATCCACACCCCCCTTCCCCAGGCTCACAAGCCAGAAGCACAAGCCAAAGAGGCGGTCTCCTGGCTGTGTCTTATTATAAGCCCTACCACGCTCCCGCTCATCTTCCTCACGAACGGTAATCCGCCGACCCCCAAACAAGACATAATACCCAAGCGACAGCCGCAACAGTCTTCTTATATCTCGTCCTCCCATCCCGACTCTTGACTTGAACCCCAGATCATACACAACACCAACGCCACTGATCATACTCGACACCCGACCGTTGGCTTCTGCCAGCACCATATATACACATACATCAACTACACGACATACAACACACACATCACATACCACCTGCAACCATGTACGGTTCATTTGGTTCATACAGCTCCATGAGCCTCGGCGGCTCGGGCCCCATCAACATCTACACCAGCGTCACCTCCCGCGACGAATCCTGCGCCTTCCCCTCGTGGCCGCGCCGCTCATCCCTCAGCGGCCGCAGCGCCGACGCCTCCTACGAACCCCCCGCCAGCTCCTACCTCTCCGACGACGACCTCTTCCTGGACGACGACCGCAGCAGCGGCAGCGAGGCCGAGGACAGCCGCAGCGTGTCGAGCAGCGCGGGCAGCGCCTCGCCGCCCACGCTCGGCCTGGTGCTCGCCTCGCCGGCGCGCCAGCTGGCGCCCAGCGAGGCCGAGATCCTCGAGACGCAGCGCCGACGCCTCAACATGCGCAAGGACCTGCTCCGCATGGTGCAGCAGGAGAAGGAGCGCCGCAGACAACAACAGAAGAGCCGTCGCCCGGCGGTGCCCTCGAAGAAGAGCACCAGCGGCAAGGCGCGGAGCAGCTTGATGGCTCCCATCACCGAGGCCGACGAGTGAAGCTTGCACGCGTGCCGAGAGCCTAAGCTTGGGTGTGCAAAACACAATCACGCCCCAAAAGAGGCCTGAACCAAACAACAAGGTGTGAGCACATGTCAAAAGGACACGCCACACAGACGCCCCCCCAGGGAAAGCTTATTTCACGACTGCCCCCCCGCCACGGCCAACCACGATGCATCTATCTCGGCTCTTTCTTTTGCACGACTACTTGATCCGAAATGAAAAGCCGCATGCGAAATGCCGGATAGCAGTCATGGCAGCCGCCTTGCATGCAAGCGCAGGGCGCAAGCGACCAACAGGGAAGTATTCGGAGCGCCTGCGCCCGTTGGTTCGGAAGCAAACGGGAGAGTACCAGGTACCTCATCCATAGTGGGGGCCACTACCAAATCAAGGTCTCAAACACTTTGGCATGTGGAACCGGGACCTGTCGGAACCCAAAAGGGCAGCGGAGATTCCGACCGAGGATTCGGCCTTTTACCCCCCCCTGCTCCCCCCCCCCAAACAACAACGGCGATTTACTCCAAAAACTCCGTCCCTGGATCGATCATCTTCACATTCAGGATCTCGCTGCCACATGTCAATCGCCACCCGGGCCTGCGCAGAGCCGCACTTTGACCTTCCCCAACCTTTCTCTTCCTACCCCAGCTGAAGCTTGTCCTCATCACAGGCCAATCTGCCTCGGCTGGTGGCGCCCATCTTCTCTTCTTGTTCATCTCTTATCTCCCTTGGACGGAAATAACCATTTACTCACATGCTTTTTCTATTTCTTACTCTATGACATTACCTAGCCTGTCAGCCAGCGTCTGAGCGAGCATTGCATTTTCTTATTTTGAACTCATCATCATCATCATAATACAACAGTACAGCACACTGTGGATTGTCAACGACAATCAGGAATATTTGGGTCTGCTTTATTGTCATGTTCACACACACACATATACACGCATTGGATGCGTCGTTTTCGGATACCCCCTCTATTTCACAGTCTCCAGCTATGGATAGACTTTTTAGCTTAGTACTTTCCAATACCCATATGTTACTCTCCGAACAACAGTACCAATAAGCGTGACTTGTAGCGTGAATATTCAGATGCCATCTCTGATACAACCGTGGATTTACGCGTGGGCTCGTGTGGGCACTTGCCCGACCCATCATCTCAGCAAATACACGTCGCCACCGACATCGTCGCGGAGTGGAGGCTACATCATTCGGTGCGTTGCAATCTCGTCCCGCCAATACACGATACTATTGCTCGCTAGATACTTGATGCACCGCTTGACACAAGCTCGTGATTGGTGAGGGAGCTGTTCGAGCTCCAAGTCGGCGCCTGCGTAGCCAACAGCCTCGCGACCGGGCCCAGTCTTGCTTTGCAGCACCGGCCGCGTGAAAGCAACGCTCATCGACCCCAGCAGAGGAGGGTGCAGTTGCCTCTTCAAGGCGGGTCCGAAACTCGCCGAGCCCGGATGAAGCAAGGTTCGTTGCGCGTTTCCGTCGTCGGCTAGCTGCTCGCCGACCAGTCCCTGGGAACAACTGGCAACAACAGAGACAAACAAGCACATCCCACATGAGTCTATTCCTGTCGGCGTTTTACTTTTACCGTTTCGCGGAAGAGGGGACGCAAAGTCCCGACGAATGTCGACCGGCGCACGGCGAGCCCCCAGGGCAGGCCGGCAACCGGCGTGTGCTTGATCCTGAACCGCGGGACCGATCACCAAGGGCACTTTGTGCGTGTGTCCCGAATCCTTTTGGCTGGAGCGTTTCTCGCATAGTCCTTGTTCAGACTTACACAGCAGTCCTGCTTCAGGCAGTTACTTTAATCGAGGCAGCTTGGGGCCGTCGAAGGGGGGTCGGTGAGGGTCGGGTACACGGAGATGAGCAGTCCACAGGCCAAACCGTTGAGAGCCTATTCCTCCTCAAGGACTCACGAAATGTGTCTGGTATTTTTCTTTTCGCGCTCACTTTCTGCTTTCTTCTTCAAAGCGCTCAGTGGCAGGCATTTTTTGACGGGACAAGCCCAGCAGAGAGAGGGGTTGCTCACCTCGCCGGCTACCTCTGCCAACTCGCGTCTGCGTATGTAGCAGAAAATCGTCAAAAAAGTTGCCGGCCGCTTCGAGTAAGGCAGTTGGACTTTTCCGATTTGAAATGTTTCAGCAAGGGCCTCTGCTTGTAGTTGCTGCGGGACTGAATGGGTGAGGGCATAGTGACGTTGCCATATTGTGAATCGATGGGGCAGACCTTGGGCCAAACATCCATGGACTTCCGTGATGACAGTCCAAGCTTACGCCGACTGGGTCTGCGGCAGATCAGCGGAAACTGATGTAAATCCGCGCTCATGGTCCAGGAGCATGCGCGAAACTCCGAGGCAGTCCGTCATTGCTTCTTCTCGTAGCCGTCAACTGTCAGCGTGAGACCATGACCACCAGGCGAGTCCGCATTCCGCCTCGTGTGCGCCGACATGGACCTCCGGGAGATGACTCGGGAGAATTGGGACCCTTCGTGTTTTGGTCGCAACCTTCGCCATGGTCTTGGTAAAGGAGTCGCCCGGCTGGTCATGCTTTGCTTGCTCGCCTGGGGACCGGGGGGGGTGTATCTTGCGATACAATCGCGCGCAAATGAGGTGCCAGAGTCGCCGCAGACAAAGATCCTCCCTAGTACCATGAGCTACAAACTGAGCAGTTTTGTATCACCTTCGGGTTTGGTAAGCGCTTTCTAGTCAGGAAAAGCCCAGTGTGTCAGAGTCATTAAGGCCATGACAACGACCTTTACGGCATGGCACGCGCCGGGTCGTCACGATTTACCAAAAGCCAAATCTCACGGACTTTGATCAGGTTTTGAGATCCATCCTTGGAGGCCATTATCGTGAATCGAGTTTTAGAGCTCTGGGGCGTGACTTTTGGCGAATGTGTCGCGTCATTGTTCGGACAGCAACGGCATTGCCCTCTCATGAGAAGCCACCAACGTCGTATGTGACGGAGAGGAGAGGTCGCGCATGCCTAACCTCTTATGCAATTTGCACCTTTCTTCTTTCCATCCGATCTCAAGGCTTTTGGCGTTGCTTCGAAGTAGCAGCTCCTTGATGGGCTTTTCATTCTCTGGGAAGCTGTCGTATGAGTGTGAAATTCTTGTCCTCATACTGGGAGGAGTGCAAAGAAGATGTAATAGTAAGCCAGAAGTTTACTGAATACCTTTCAAGGATATTCAACTATCAATTGACTAGAGTAAGTGTTTTTTATCTAATCTTTCTCAAAATTCTAGACTCTCGTCATCAACCGCCGGGTTGTTATGGCTTCATAGCTGCAAAATGGCGTTAACACTTACATATCATGAGTAATATGGAGAGTGTAAATCGAAAAAAATGAAAACAAGGATGGATTCATGGCTAATTTCGGAGGAGATTCTGAAAGTATCGCGACATATGACTGACTGTTGGCAAACGTCGCCCAGTGCAAGTCGTTGTCCTATCCTGTAGCTACTCCGGGTCTTTGGGGTTCTGCCATGCTGGCCGAAATGTCCCCCATCATGGGTTACAAAAGTGCCCTCATCAACGAACCCGCAAACCACTCCGTAATTCGTACGAATTAGCCTTGTCTGCATTACTTACACCGGATTTCTATCATTTCCACCAGTGGCGTCATTGTAAAGCAGGAAAAAGCAAACAAAACGAGGAAGGCTGGCAACCCACACGCGGAAGGCGCCCGCCGGACAGGCGTTGAGCTAGCCCGGTGTCACTTAGGTAAGACGTTGCTGTGTTGTTGACGACGTACGGTTGGGTGAGAGGTGCATGTTCAACATACGAGGGTAAAAATGTTGGCAGTTCAAGATCTTCCCGTCTGTAGGCGGTGTATACGAACTAGTCTGACCTGGCGAAGGGAAGGAACCCAGAGCATCCCGTGCCAGCACGGCACTATTTCCGCCATATACTTGTCATGGTGGTAAAAAGTACTGTTTTGACCGCTCAGCAATATCTTAGACCGCTTTGCATGATTGTGGCTTTTTACGGTCGAATTCCCCCCTGCCGGACGGCTGGATGTGATTGCAACGACGGAGCTGCCGATGTTCGGGTGTGATTGGGCTGCAGGTAGGAAGTGTGGCCCCCAACGAGAAAAACGTGGAACATGCTTTTCTTGGCTTACTGGCGCTCTATGCAGGTTTGGCAATCTAGGGTTCAGAGAATCTGCAAGAGAGGTCAGCAGTGCTCCGTACTAGTCAGTAACTTGGAGAGGGCAATCGAAGCGCTAATTGTCCCTTGACCGCAGTTTCGGCGATGGATCAAATGCAAACAGAATACTGAGTACCGATAACCACCATCAGTTAGTCAATCTGGAGGAGAGCGAGATATTACATGCCATGGCTAGCGTGGGCGGTTGCAGCATGTGGCTGACTTACTGCTTCACTATTCGCACTATTCGAGCTGGTGGAGGGGAAGCATCCGAGATGGCTGCGCGACAAACCCTGACCCTGCCATCCACAAACTATCCAACAATAAACTGCAAGTGGACTAGCCTTACTCCGTAGTTATCACTTCAAGAGAAGAAAAACGAGCATGGAAAGACTGTATTTATAGAACTTGGCCATGCGACTGATATGTGACAGCCTGGCGCTGGTAATAAAGGCCATTCATTGTATGTACTCTGTATCACGACTGCGTGATTTGTACTTCATGCTGGAGAGACGCTTATTACCTGGGGACAGTGCGCAGGTGCGGAGAACCTGAGAGAGCCTTTCCGGAGGCCGACCCCGGCGATCTCGTTCTTCTATGCAGCAACTTGGGAAGATGCGGCGGTCACTGATCTTCATTGGGTGGTTGGCGAATGCAAGGCTACCTGACGGCCACCTGCTGCATCTTACACTGAGGAGGTTGAGAGAAAAAATCTGCCGTGATGGACAAGGAGAAGATGTCGTATTGTCCACCCGGTCGCGAAAACAGGCCGCGCTAGGGCAGGAGGCTGTCGAGGGGAACCGGCCGAACTAATGCGAGGCGTTAATGTCGGGCATTCAGCGTGGCTATCCGGCGGAGCCAATACCTTGACAAGAAGTACCTGTGTGATGTGTAGTATTTTGACTTTTTGGGCGCCGGTCCGGCGTTAGGCCCTTTGGGTAAGAAAAAAAAAAAAAGAGTTCGTTGATCATAATTTCTTTTTGCGGCCAAGCCTCGCGGCCGTTGTTCAGAGAATGGGGTTACAATCGCTTCCGCCATGGCATGGGGGGTTGGTGGAAAACTCCTCCTCATCAAGGCCCGCGCGGGGCTTTGTGGTCTCATCCCGGCTTCCGGACAGCCTGAACAAACCCTTGCCGGCTCGGGATGTAAGCTGTGGTTGTCCATCCTGAAAGGGAAGAACAAAAGAGAGAGGCTGGCCAGTAATGTATGGGGGGAGGCTGCCTCCGACACTGGATCACACATTGACGTGCCGTGTCTCTCATATCAAAGCCTTTGTGCAACCTCATCGAGCAAGATGAAGAAGGCCCGGGTTTGAGTGCGAACATGAGGATTGAACGTTACAAGTATGGGCACCCATTGGGCAAAGGTTGTACACTGGCGGGCGGTCTTGTAATCTACGCGGATCTGAAGCGGCACAGAGTCAAGGCCGAAGCGATCCAGCAGTTTAATGACGGACGGCAGGATCGACGTAGTACTCCGTAGTTAGAGAAACTAACCCGTCTCTTTGTAGAGATGAGGGGTCGATGGCCGGATGGACGTCTGTGGCTTTTCGGCGACAGGGACACCATGTTGTGTAACACGAACTTGCAGATACCACTTCAGGATGATTCGGAGGTGGTGGGTGGTGGGTGGTAATGTCTGGTGCGCTTGTTTCGATATGGTTTTCTTACATGATGATGCAGACTCTTTGAGACTGAGAACCTGACAACGAAAAGCCTTGCATCCAAGAATGGAAGTGAAATACATCACCTGTGTAAGACAAAGTCTCGGTGAGCGTCTGTCACGAGGGAGCCTCGTCGACAAGCTGCCAACTGCGTAGCGACAATGCGACAGCCGAGTTCGTCAATACTTATGTATCCCTGGTTGGTGTCCATATGCCCCCCCCGAAACTGCATATCATTAATCGTCAAGTATAAGCAATGACTGCTATGGGCAATAAAATGAATATAGGTAGGTCATCTGTGCCATAGGTGCTACCTGAGCTATTCTACTCCACGTACGGTAACGCTGCCCACGAGCCGTCAAGTGAGACAGCGCGGCAACAGCCGGCCGCGTAGAGGATTGAGTTTCCGTGGGAGAGAGGGGCAGCCAGCCCTGGAAAGCCCCAGCTCCCGTAGATGCAGGCAACAAGACATTTTCTGCAATACAGGATGCGACGTCCATGCAAATAGAAGCCGATAGGATCGGCGGTCAAAGCAAAAGAAGCTGGATAGTTTTGTTGCACCGAGGTGGCTAGGGCCGAGAGGGTGTTTTGCCAATTACGAAAGAGTGAATACCGAACCAATCGAGATTCTTGGATTGTGCCAAGGTTGTCTTGAATGTGTTGGATAACGAGGTGGAACGGGCCGAAGATGAGCAAGTTGAAGATCAGGGAGACCAGGAGGAATTGTTGGCATACGGGAAACGGATTGGATACACGAGGGGGCTAGTGATGGGAGGCAAATAAAGAATGCAAAGAAAGCCGGAGCTGTTGGGTGGTGGCGAGAGACAGAAAAGCACGATTGGAGGAGAGTAGTTTGTCGATGTCTGGACGCAGGGCGGTGGGGCATGGGATTGCGGCGTTAATTAATTTCAATGGCTGGACAGGATAGAAGTACTGGTAGGGAGGGGATCATAATGAGGAGAATGGCGTGTAAAGCGAGCGAAGGAGCGTGATTCCCGGTGCAGGAGCATGTATATGAATTGGCATAGTAAGATGATGATGTTGGGATGTCTAGGCAAAGAGGAGGATGCCAGCGTGTTAGCGGGCTCAGGGCTCGTGTTAGGCTCGCCGTTAGTGGACGAGCCGCTAAAACGGCCCCATGGCAGCGCTAACTGGCAACTTCAATCATGCAAGTGCAGGACAAATTTTAGCGGCGGGCGGGATAATGGGCGATCGGACCCCTGTCCCCGCCTATATTGGTAATGATTTCAAGGTCCCTCAAGTCCCGGTCCCGCTGACGAGTGTGATGGGCGCTACAATTGGCTGGGAGCCGAGACACACCTGCAGCGAGATTCACCAATCAGAGGCTAGTCTCAAGTTGGGCGCTTCCTCGACGGCTTCCATTGCACGTCCAGCCTGGGAGGCCCACTCTGGACCGCCAGCCATCAAGCCTCGCTGCACGCTAAGTCGACCAGTCAAACCAGTCAGTGCCCTAGCTTCACCTTTTTTTCTCCTTCTCCTCTCCTCCTCCTCCTTCACAGTTGCACCTCGTGTGCTTGCTTGACGATGCCAGCAATCACATCCCATCCCCGCCGGACTCTATTGCAGTCCTGCCCAGCCAAGATCAGAGAGCGAATTATCTGCTAGCGCATTGCCTGCACTCCTCCCACCACCCTTGCTGGTTGCTGTCGAGGCCAGCACGGTTGTTGTTATTTTTGGACGCGCAAACGCACGCAATTGAACTCGCCCGCCCGGCCGCCTATCAACACAGGTACCCCCCCTCCCCGCCTGTGTTGCACGTAAGCACGATGGCGATGGCGATGAAGAAGCCATAAAAAGGGGGTTGCCAGGGGAAAAAAGACCAACCGGATTCCATGCTTTGGTGTAGCGGCGCAGGTAGGCTCGTACAGCACCTCACGGCAGCCCGCCATCTCATCTGCAGCGGCGCCGGCAGCTGGATATAGAAGGGTGGCGCTCATGCAACACAACACACCAAGGAAGCAGCCCTCCAATTGTCGGATCTACTGGTGTGCTGTCCAGCTCCCAGACCCCGCAAAAATCCAAAAGCCTACCAAAGCCCGAGCACGACGTTGCAATCTATCTGAGGCAGGGTACGCAGGCACCGGAGAAACGACGAGCCTGATGAGAGAAGCGACAAAAAAGGATTTGAGCGAAATGAAGTCAAGAGAAGCCGGCCCAGGCCAAATCGCAAAAAACCAAGGGCAGTGTAACATCGACTTAGCCTCAAAGACCCTGCCATGCCTCTTGATAGGCTCCGATATAGTCGGGCTGATGTCCACGCGGGACGACCAAGCCCGGAGCTAGTCATGGGAGCCCTGCACTGTGCTGGCCAACTCCTGTCCAGACCAGGTACTCGTATGACGGCATTCAACAGCATCAGCTGGCCAAAAGTAACGAATTGCGCCGCGCAATTCGCCTGCCAACGCATCTAATCCGCCGGTGCTTCAACCGACTTTGTGGCTTTGTCTCGCCGCCCTCCCAGCCTACCTCACTCTCTCTTTTTCCTGCCTCATGCGGCAAACCAAGCATGCATACAATATACAAGGACACGGCCGACTGTGGATAGGGGCCTCGGACTTGATCTTTTCTCTTTTCTTGAGGCTGTATGGAGTACTTACTGATGCTCTCGAAACCGCCCCAACAGCTCTAATTTTATACAGCCCTCAGCCGTCAACCACTTACAGTCCATCGCGCCACTTCCCCCCCCCCCCCAAGAGCCCAAAGAGGGCCCCGACACGGCCCCAGTCTCTCTCGACCCCGGCAACCTCTCACCACGGGCTCCTTCTCCATCGCCAGACCCCTGCTAGCAGACCGTCTCTCAACTAGAAGTCGACCAAGCACACGTCTACACAGGTGTTGCCTTGCTTGTGCTGGCTGACTGATACCGGGCGCTGGTGCGTGTCTTGCTTGTGCTGCGTGCTGCGTTGTGCTTGTGTTCGTCTGTCCGTCCACCTTTGTTTTTGCTGTTCCTCTTCCCAGTCCCTCTCCATGCTGGCCGGCACTCCGCTGTGCTGCACATTTACGTCCCCAGCCCACCGCACTCGCATTCTGCATCCTCACCCTCACCTGGACACACATTTTCTCTTCGACCATCTAGTATCCCCTTTTCTTACCTTTCTACAACAACCAGATCTAGGTTTGACCGCATCCTGCTGTGCGACTGTCGCAACCTCTTTGTTCGCAGAACACGCCACCGCCCCCCTGGGTCCGAGTAAGTCGCACTCCCTCCTCCTCCAACCGCCAGCCCTTTGCGTATCCCCTCATCTACAAGCGCCCGACCCACTCCGCACCACCTGTCTCTCTTTCTCTGTCTGCGGCTACTTACATCAGGCCGCATCCAGTCTGCCTTGTTTTGCTCCATTTGTTCGAGCCTTTTGCCCCTTTCCTTTGACGAGTCTTTTTATTTTTATTTTTGCCAATTGTCAAGTTTCCTTTTCTCTTCTTCGTCATCGCTCCCCCATCGGCCCAGCGAGCCTCGAGTCACATCCGTCTTGTAGCGGCATCGTCACTCTATGTATTCACTACCCAACATCTCCTGTCGCACAAAGCCTCTTCGCGTCCGAATTGTCACATGTCGGCAATTCGAGCGTCCCATAACTCACGCTGCAACCGCCTTTTGCGACGGTACTAATGCTTCTTCGACCAGCGCCTCCATGTAATCTGCGACCCAGCCCGACACCGGAACCGAAATTCACATCGATATAAGCCTCGTTCGTGGGTCGTCGCCTCCTGCGCTCTCGCTACGAGGCACAGAGGCTCTGATCCACGGATACCAGCGTGGAACGGTGTGCTTGCCGTCCCGCGCAATTGTCTACCGCACCGAGCCTGTGACGGCGATTCACTGCAGGACGCCTGCTGCGAACCGTCCCTCCTGCAGGGCATCGGACTCGGTCGCAGAAATCACGCCTCCAAACGCCGACGCCAATCCCCACGCTACACAATATCACGCGAGCCTGACTTTCTAAGACTATTTGATCCGACCGGTCACCATGTCTGCCCCGGCTTCTTCACAAGGCCATGCCATTTCACGAGCCTCGGAGCGATCGTCTACCGCGCGAGGGCGAAATGCACACGATTCAGCCATGCCTTCCTTACAAGACCTCAAGTATTTCGATCCCTGCGGCGCCACGGCATCGATGTTCCTCTATGTCCAAGGCTCCTCCGTCGTCTGCTGCCACCACGATTCCCTGACCATCGAGCGCCGATTTACCGGCCATCAACATGAAGTTTTGCTGCTCGCCATCGACAACCACAGCCAATACGGTGGAGGACGCATAGCCGCCAGTTATGACAGCAGCAGAAGGATGATCATCTGGGACTTGATGACGGGCGAAATGCTCAAGAACTTCACCGCAGTCGCAGATTGTCAAATCACCGCCATCACCTGGATGCGCAATGGCAACTTGGCATTCGGTACGCACCAGCGATTCTCACGCAGACCATTTTTGAGCTAACAAATTCTACAGGCGACAGCCACGGCTCGGTTACCGTATTCGAGATTGCTACTTCCGAGCACATGAGGTCAAAGACATTGGAGCAAACGGCAATAACGGCCCTGGCGCCATCGCAAGACTGTCTGACTTTTGCGATTGGGTATGCGACCCTGTTTTGTGCCTCGAAATTGGCCTCACGCTGACATGACGTAGCTTTCAAACTGGCACGCTTCTTATTGCTCGAATCCAGCCCCGATTTACCATCATGCATAACTTGACGACATCTAGAGCACCGTCGCCTGTTATCGGTCTTTCCTGGCATGCGTCATCGTCTCGGCAAAAATCGGAGATGCTTGCTGTGCAGAAACACGACGGCGACTTACGGGTTTGGAGTGTCACAAAGGCGTACAGCATTGAAGAACCCGCCAAAGTTGTCCGAATTCTGCGCAAGGCAGAAGCCATCGACAAAGGATCCAACTGGATGGGATGGTCCAAGAACGGGCGCGTCATTCAGTTCTCCGACAGGTATGCTTTGAAAACTCCCCTTGTGTAGCGTCGCTCGAACCATACTGACCGAACACAGCGAAACCCTTTCTTGGGATGTCCGCACAAAGCACGTCACCTTTGACTCCATTCCGACACTTGAGCACGTCAGGGGTATGGCACTCTATGGACCTGGCGCGAGCCTCTTCACGGTCGGCCCCAACGGTACCGTGCAACAGTTCGATCTCAACTCGCCAGCGATCATGGTGGCCAACGTCCAGCATCCTACAAGCCACCTGCCGCCTTCGCCACCAAATTCAATCGAAGAGATTGCTAACCAATCCGTTCATTCCGCAACCACTATCCATACTTCAGAATCCGAGAGCTCCATGAGTTCCATCCCCTTGGAAATGAATGTTTCGGAGAGCGATGAAGACCACCTGTCACCGTTTGCACGCATTGCCCGCGGTCAAGCACATCCCGACTCCGGCAACGAGACGTACGAATCAGCTAGCCCAGTTTCCAGCAGAAGTGGCTTGTCGTCGTCGCAATCGCGTTCTTCTCTCGCTTCCCCTGGATCCCGTACACCTGGCCGCCATCCCACCTCGTCGGTTCGATCGCAGAACACGTACATCTCAACTGGAACCTCGCTCAAGTCTTCCACTATAGGTCGCCAACCGGATATCGATAGCTATTCTATGGGTTACTCTCTTGGGAGCACAAGCGTAACGTCTTCACGCTCTCGGCAGCGTCCTTCTCGGTTGCGCCACGAAGTCCCACGAAGCCCAGATGAGAACAAGGTTCACGATTTGTTCAAATTTACAAGGTCGCGACTTAGCGATATTCCGTATAAGCATCCCATGAGTGCCGATAATTCGCGTCTGACCAATGACGATTTGAGAAGACAGATGCTTAGCACCATCTTTGGCTGGCACTCTGATGTCGACGATCTCATCCGCGATGAAATGCAACGGCACCCGAGTGGATCTTCAAGCCGAATCCTTCTGTCAAAATGGCTTGGCGAGATGGACACCGATATTATGGCTGACAGCGCCAGAGACATGACTTCTTCCGATTGGATGTTGTTTGCTCTCAGCGGCATTGGTAGCGCCGCTGGCCAACAAAAGATTGGCCAGGTATACGTGCGGCGACTACTTGAGAGCGGCGAGATCCACGTCGCTGTTACCATCATGCTTGGCATGGGCGAGCGCAACGACGCCATTGAAGTCTATATATCGCATAAGCGATACATGGAAGCGTTGCTTCTGACTTGCCTAACATTTCCTGGTGTATGGGAGCGTCAAGCAGCCATCATCAGGAAGTGGGGTGAATGGGCTGTTCAACACCACCAGCAGCAGCTAGCGATCCGATGTTTTGCTTGCACGGATCAGGAATCCAGCGAGCCATGGAGATCGCCATCTGCAGTTCAGCTCAACTTTCAGAGTATCACGCCCAGCATCCCTGAAGTTCTCAGCCCACCGTTGTCGCCCCCAGGAATCCAGCGTGGTCCTCAGCGAAGCGTTGCCAAGTCATCGGCACTCAAGCTCATCACTTCCTTTGGAGATCCAAATCACAAAGCCAAGTTCTATGCCAACATGGATGACGGCCAGACGCCTATTGCTGCGGGCGTGACACCAATTGCAGACTCTGCCATTTCCCCAGGTGGATCGTACGAAGCCGCGACGGCATTCCTACGCCCATCTAGCAACAGTCGCTTCAACACGCCTACCTCTGCAAGACCCGCTGGTTCTTTGACGAGTCGCGGTCGTCTTCCATCTATCGGCGAGGCTCCCAGCGACATCAACCGCGACTCTTTAGCGCGCGAGACCAAGAAACCTGGGCACAGCGGACACTCACGGATGGCATCTGCTGACTATGATAACTTTACCGCTGGCACTTCGCTTGCGCGTGCCTCCACAGCTAGCCCTATGATGATGCGCGACCAATTTTCGCGCCTTGTAGACCGGCCAGTCGGCGAGCGACCCCCTTCGCCGGATTCAAATGTCATGGCACGGATGCAAGAAAGCAAGAGCAACGTGCGTAATGGCTCAAGAAACAGAATCCCCAACGGTAAGCTCATGGAGCTGCATAGCCTCGGTTCGCAGCCAATGAACGATCCTATATCCCCACAACAGTCGGGCACTTCGTCAGCTCGGTTTCACTGGCCAACGCGGCGCCGCGGTCCAGGATCTGTTGCTAGCTCTATTACTTCAAACTCTAGTGCAGGTCGAAGCTACAGACATGGCCGACAGAGAGACGACTATATTCACAGCCTTGAAGCCGCCAAAAACTACCCCGGCCGAAGTCGAAGCGGGGGCCATAGCAAGGAACGACCGCGCGAGAGCTCGAGGAACCGCCAGGGCAGCGTCGAGAGACGGGATAGATCTAGAGAGCAATCGGAGGATCGCGGGCGTGCGCCAGTTAGGAGCTGGGTCAAACCGAAGCGATCTCCAACATCTCCGATCCCCATGTCTCCCGAGGACTTGGCCAATCTGACTGCACAGAAATTTATCGATGCAGGAGAATCTACCACTTCTAGAAGATCAGCCAAGACTAGAGCCAAGGGCTCAAGCCGCACATCCAGTCGGGGTAGCAAAGGTCGTAGCCCCGACAGAAAGCGACAACCCTCGGCTCTGGAGGCGCGCGGACGAAGCCAAGGAAGAGAGAGTTTCAAGGCACTATCGCCCGCATCGCCCATTCCATTGTCAGCAACCGCCTTGCATCTGCAAGGTTCCGAAGACGAGGAAGACCTGAAGCGCGCCATCGAGGAGCAGGAGGCCTTCCGGGCAAAACACGGCCGAAGTGTCAGCCAGGGTGTGAACTCGCCAACCACGGCCAGAAGAGAGGCGTCGGAATCAAGACGGAAGAATTTCATCATCCCTGATGTGCTGGAGGATAATCCACCAGTCAACCAACGATCGCGAGCTGCGTCAACTGACCATGTCGGCGATCTACGCCAATTCAAGGACGAAAGACTGAAGCGAAAGGAGCAGGCGGCCCGCGAACTGGAAGAGCGGCGGAAGTCACTGGCAAAGCGAGCCCATACCCCGGGAATTGTACATCCCGACGAGTACGCGGCCCTGCCGAATCCCGAACGCGTTGCAGTTGAGACATCCGAACCAAAGCCACTGGCCGAGGGCCTGCCCCCTAGAAGTGCAACAGACCCCCCGAAGAACATGTATGCTCGTGGGACAAGCCCGATGATTGGTCTTCCAGCGACACCAAAAGCCATGCGACTGATCCTTGCCAACGGGATGTCCAACAGCAACGTCCCGCCTGTCCCGTCCCTACCGACCAAGGAGGCGAAGGAAGTGAAGCCAGCTGCCCAGGACCAGGCACCAAGCCTGACACTGCTGCCATCGACCGTGTATCAGCCACCAGTACGGCCGATGATTCCACGAAGCATGTCGGCGCCAATCCCGGAAGACCTACCACAGTCTCGCAGAAAGATGAGCTTCGGCGGTATCGCTAACATTGATGCCGTCGTGCAAAGTGGTGAGCGTCGCCGATCCAACGAGGAGCCTGTTCCACCGCCGCCGCCGCCAGCTCCCGTAATGCTGCCGCCGATGCTGAAGGAGCTTCAACACTTGGCAAAGCCGCCACCACCTCCTCCCGCGCCTCTGCCGCATACAAAGCCGACGTATGGCGCTGGCGGAGCAGTTGGCTCTGGCATGATTGAGATTGTAATGGATGATGACGAGCAGCCGCAAGTCGCCGCACCGAACGACCACATGGTGCCGGTGCTGTCGCCGCCCGTACCGCCACCATCGCGCGGCCACAACCGTGGACGAAGCGTTGGCGGCGAGGGGAGTATCTCGGGCCGCAGCGCACGGGGTTCGGAGCGCCGTAGCCGCAGCCGCAAGAATACATACCCCCCGCCGTCTGCCGCGATGGAGATGATGAGCGGCTGCTCGTCATCGCATCACCAGAGCAAGCCCATCCTGGCGCCGCCTCCTGTCCTGTACGACCGGGACGTCATTCGGTCGCCAATTGACAAGAAAGGCAAGCACATGTCGACAGGCCTCGACCGTAGCGAGATGATTTAGGAGAGCTGTGCTGTGATGACTTACGGAACACGGTTTCGGTGGGAGGTTCTTTTTCTTTTTTTTATCAGTTCTGTATGGTTATTTCCTTGGTCTTCTTGACTCTCTTTGGCACCTCGATGGCCACACGATACCTTTTTTTCGCATTTTATATTATTTCTGTTGTGCTTATTCTCACCCCTTTCAACAACAATTTTGCATCCCTGGCGCGCGCTACCCAAGCTCTCGTCCTGTCCGCGGGTCACAAGTTGGCACGCACTGCTACGATGATGAAGGGTGGCGCCGACGGGGCTGGTGAAGGTGACTGACGGGCGAAGCAAATGATCAGCCTGGTGTCATGGATTTTCTTTTTCGTATACTCTTCTCTTATTTACAATGCTGCCTCGCGGCACCTTGTACCGGATAGTCGGGGTGAATTATTACAATTTCAGACGATGAAGCTATCAAACCTATCTTTTGCCGCGTGTGAGGTTGAATGTCTCTTTACCAAGTTGTGTCTTTGCGTCTGAGGCATGCCATGATGATCACTGTTGTCGGGCTGCAGCATCCATGTCCATTTCCGGTAGAGGTGAGTCAGGGTTGGTGCCACTGACACGACCCAGCGAATGAAAGCGAGGCACAGGGAAAACTAAATCGGGATCAAAGAACGGCAGTCAGCTTACAGACGGAGCATTGCTGTCGGACGCAATCACATGTGTGCACTGGTGGTGGAGGTGTAGAGCGGCCTCAGCTTCCTCCATCCAAAAGGGCTGAGCGTGGTTTACTGGAGCTCAGTCGAGTATTTGAGAAGAGCGCGACGAAGGCATCACCCCTACCCTAAGTGAACTCTTGCCCTGCCTGCGTGTCTTGCCACTTTCATGCCAGGTGTGGTGGGTGAGGTTGAGGTTCGTCCCTCGACGAACCAAGCGAACGTGCTTCTCCGGGCTATGTGGGCGAAGTGAGTGACCAAGCTTGGGCAACGTCCAAGTTGGCAAGATACGGTGACGGTATGAAGAATGATGGACGATTCCCATAGTATTCAAAATTGTTGAGAAGTGAGCTTTGCGCCGAGGGCCGCTGCATCCGAACGTGAAGGTATGTGTGTATGACACGCAAGCTTACACGTGTGATTATTTACATGTGCCTCCTTTCATCATGAATATTCCTTTATACGGTAGCAAATGCTTGCTCATTGTATCAATCAGAGCCCCCACCTTTCCAAGTACTCAGGAACACGGACAGGATATGACGTTGGAGTTGTTTGGTGTAGGAGCGGAGTCGGGGGCTCCTACGGTCCGGGGAGAGGAGCTCGTGGGTATCATGCAGCCATCGCTGACGCACAAATGCTTCAGAGTATCAGGTATTGAATAAACTACGCAAGCCGTGCATCCTCCAATCATTTCTAGGGGCTGTTGGATGCATTCGTGGAGATGAAGACATCAGGTGATGTTGGCTCTGACGGGTAGCCTCAGCCCGACGAGTCCGGGAGGCTCCGTGGATTGATTACCTGAACATGGAGTGGACATAGAGAGGGGTGGAGTTGGCGTACCCTGTTCCACAATCACATGGAAATAACGCCCTTTGTCTTTTTTGTAGAGTTTGCATATTGTGTTTGTTGTTAAAATACAGTGATGCTGGGGAACGTGTTAGTCGCGCGGTAACTACTGTCTGGAGGGCGCCGACTGTCCCTGTGAACTGTCAGACAATAGTAGGCAACGATAAATGCATTGCAACATCTTTGGGATTCTTACAGTTTAAAGGATAAACTTTATGTACATGCTTTTCTTTCGTGCCTGAGTCAGATGCTGGACAGCAACGAGGGGACGAGCCCCCACGTGTCGGTGCGCGCGGAAACGTCCACGACTACGGCCGTTATGATTAGGCAGTGCCTTTTGTTGGGTCGACTCTAACTCGTGGCAGTGGTTTGTTAGTAATTATTGGTTACGGTTAGTTGAGTACAAAAGGCGGGGAAACTGCCGAGTCCACATCACATGTGAGCGATCACCGCAACTAACTGCCCCTAACCAGCCCTTCAGGCTGCAACTGTTTGGGAGAGTGGACTTTGGTCTAATGCAAGCTATGTAGACTGAGCAAGGGGTTGTCTGTGGAGAAGAGAGGAGAGGAAGCCCTAGCGCAAGCTGATGTACTGCAAATTGGTTATAAATAAGGTCGTCTGTCCGCCACAGCTGGGTAGGGTGTCTTGGTGGTATAAGTCTCCTTGGCCCCCCGAGCCCATCAACTCGCCACTTGTCCTCCAACTTGTCATCCAATTCTTCTTCTTCCACATCTGCACGCACCATGGCCACCACCACGACGACAACGACAACAACAACAAGGCGCAACCCCAAAGACTCCATCAAGTCGACCTGGCGCCTGGACCCCAAAAAGGACGGCTGGACCCTCGCGCACCACCTCTTCGGCTTCCTCGACATCCACCAGTCGGACCTCTCCCTGCCTCCCGCGCCGGTGCACCCCAAAAACACACCCGTGCCGCACCTCCCCAACTGGCAGCTCAACGCGTTCGTGATCTTCTGGGGCGCCGTGCCGCTCCTCGCCCACCAGGCCTGGTTCAACCTCACGGGCCTCAACCTCCCGCTGCCCGTCGCCTACGCGTACTACGCGCTGGCGGTGACGGCGTTTGGCGTGCACGAGCTGCGGATGCTGCGGCGTGTGGGCCGGCGCCACGGGTACCTGGACGGCGACGCGCACGCGCGCGATGACGTGCCGGACGCGACCGTCGGCAAGGTCGCCTCCTCGCTGCTGCTCGCCATCACGTTCCGCCCGGCCGTGCTCATCCTGCTCGCCTACCGGGCGGACCGCGGCCCGCCGGCGGACTCCCCGGACTGGTGGTGGCTGCCGGTGCAGGCGGCGGCGTACCCGATCGTGACGGACTTTTGGTTCTACTGGTACCACCGGCTGATGCACGAGGTTCCCGCGCTGTGGAAGTTTCACCGGACGCACCACCTGACCAAGCACCCGAACGCGCTGCTGACCATCTTCGCGGACGCGGAGCAGGAGGCGTTTGACATTGCGGTGATCCCCGCGCTGGCGTTTTACTCGATGAAGTTGATCGGGTTGGAGATGGGCTTCTACGCGTTCTGGATGTGTCACATGTACGTGTGGTTCACGGAGCTGCTGGGCCACTCGGGGCTGCGGGTGCACCTGTACGCGGCGTCGCCGATTTCGGGGTTGTTGGGGTATTTGGGGGTGGAACTGGCGCTGGAGGATCATGACTTGCATCACAGGACGGGGTGGAAGAACAGTCATAATTACGGGAAGCAGTCGCGGGTGTGGGATAGGGTGTTTGGGACGTGTGCGGCGAGGATCGAGTGCCAGGAGACGAATGTGAATTATGAGGACATTGCCTCGTTTCCGTTGTTTTAAGGGGTGCGGCTGGGCTGGGACATGATCAGATGTTGAGGAACAAGATGATTTAGGTGGGAACAGGATGATTTAGGTGGGAACAAGATGATTCTGACAGGGAGTGAGTCGAATGAGTGGCCATGACATTAGCGAGAAAAAAAAAAAAAAAAAAGAATTGTGGAAAAAAAATACAAATGTCAAGATATCAGAGTATACAATCTCTCCTCGTCTCTGTTACGAGTAGGCATGCTCAAGCGTACTCAAGCGTCAGGCTCGTCGCTTCCCTCTGCTACTCAATACGGATGCCCCCAGCTAATACGCCGGGGGCGAGACCAGGTTCTTGATAAAGGCACGGAATCGACCGGTCGGGACGTCCATGCTGCTATGGCTGGTACGACGGGAAATCGAGTTGGTAATCTCGCAGCCGCCCGTGGACGGGTGCCGGGTCGTGACGACGCGGTTGGTGCGGTCTATGTGCAGTTGTCGAGTTAGTCTTCACCTCCAAGGACAACGCAAACTACCCGATGGGCATTTACGATGCGCGTTGTTGATCTTGGCCTGCTCGAGCATGGCCTGATATTTGGCCTTGGCGACCTCGGAGGAGGAGGGCATTTTGGACTGGTTGGGGTGTGAGTTGATTGATTTGGTGATGATTGGTTTGGTGATGGTGGTGATGGTGTCTTGTTCACATTCAGCCGGTTGGAAATCCCCAGGTGCACAGGCCACTATCTATGTATATTGTAGGGAGTGACTACAGTACATACAGTACATACATACATAGGTAGGTAGTTACAGTGGATTCAGTGGGTTGAAATGGGGTTGCCGGCTGCCGATCACTGTACGAGTCTCGTGATCGGGGCTACCCCGCGCCGGCTGCTGTCAAGTCACCGTGCCGAAAGCTTATATTTGAATGCTATTCATTCAAAGGAATTGTACGTAGATTATCGTGGAGGGAATTAGATCAAGTCTGGAAGTTGGCTCGCTGTACGTTGATGGCAGTGCAAAGGATGTCTTGTACATTGTACATAGCTCTTCCCCATTACTGAGCAGGTACTGTAAATACAGGCACGTTAGCAGGCTAGGTACTGTAAATAGCCACGACAGACCCTGTAATTGTCCATGTACAATGTACTAATTCACCCACCACCAGACATTACAACTTTGATTGCTTCTCCTTCTTCTCCTTCTTCTCCTTCTTCTCTACAGCCCAGTTAGCACTCGTCATGTACGAATTACGCACCGTCAATCTGCACATACCCTGAAGCCCCTGAATCTTCTTCACAAACCTCGCCGTCGGCGCGCCCTCCACCATCCTCTCGTACAGCGCATCCATCGCCTCGTACGCCGCCAGCAGCCTCTCGCTCCTCAGCGGCGCCGTCCCCAGCTTCTTTGCAATCATCATGCTCTCCCCGTCATTCTCCTCCAGCTGCCTCTCCAAGAAGCCCCTCACCTCCGCGTGGAAATCCCCCGCAGGGAACACCTCGCTGACCGTGCCCCAGGCGCGCAGTTCCCCCGCCGTCACCCTCTTCCCGTAGATGAGCAGGTCGTTGGCGCGGTGCACGCCGAGGGAGTGGGCGAGCGTGCGGATGGACCCGTTCTCGGGGACCAGCGCGAGCGCGGAGAAGGGCATGTGCAGGTGGGCGGTGGAGGCGGCGAGGACGGTGTCGGCGAGGCCGAGGAACCACGCGGCGCCGCCGCCGGTGGCGGGGCCGTTGAGGGCGAGGACGAAGACCTTGCGATGGTCGATGATGGTGCGGATCAGCTCGATGCCTGCGGTTGGGGGGGGGGAGGGAGCTCTGCCGGACAGGGATAGAGGTTATTCGCATGCGCAATCTTGGCGTCAGCGTCAGTCTCGAACGGTCCGGAGGGGAAGTAGTTGTCTGCCAGAAGCGAAGAGCGTCAGCCATGCATGTCCCATGTTGGTCAGCGAAGGCGGCGACCTGTACTTCGTATGTCCCAGCCGGAGGAGAAGAAGCGTCCGGCACCGGTCAACACGGTCAAGACGGTGTCGGGATGCTCGTTGAGCTCGCGAAATGCATTGATGGTTTCTGGCAGCAGCCGGCCGCCGAAAGCGTTGAGGTAGTCTGGGCGGTTGAACTGGGATAATGTGTAAGTAGCCGACCGGCTGAGCTGTGCGCCGGTGCATGCAGCCAGGAGAATGCTACCTTGATGATGCCAATCTGGCCGGAGACCTCGACAACAATGTCGGTGTAGTCTGTCTTAATCATGGCTCGCTAGATGAAGTTGTCAAGCAAAATTTTTAGCAAAGGCTGAAATGACTGCGCATCTCCTTTGGTTACTAGCTTTTAATACATAACCCCAGTGACGGAACCCCGGAGTCCACCTGGGGCCGACCGGGAGCTAATAATAAGAATGGTGCTCCGCCCCCGGATTACTATGGGTTTACAAGGTAACTGACATGTTGGCCAGGATCTCTGGAGCTATGGAAACTAAAAAGACCACGATTCGCGATTCTCACCCATCACCACCCACAACCTGGGCCAACATGTCAGTTCTTCCCCGGAAATGCGGCCGCCTCGACCCGTGCCCGTACCCGATCGGCACCCAACCTCGCCGACAACCACTTATCCCCCTCCCTAAGCTTGTCGCGCAGAGAAGATGGTGGGAGTGCTAGTCGGTGGCTTGGCCCGGTCTAGATTCGGCCTTGAGCAAGACACGGCCGCGAAGCACAAACCCAACCATCAGTACAATGGTGCACCTGACCTACACCTGCGTGATCGGAGAGCTCGAGGCACAGCAATGGATGACAAGTGCGGGGTGAAGACGGGAATACACCCTACCCTCCCGACTTGATTAAGACGACTCGACTCCCACCTGTTGGACTCGACCCCCGCTGCTTGCATCAGCTCCCTCGGGCTTCTTTCCACCGAGTCATCGCTTCGTTGCCTTCTCTTCTCTCCAACCCATATTGAACCTTGTCCTACACCAACACCGCCCTCATGGCCACCGAGTACGACGTGGCCGTCGTCGGGCTCGGCGCCCTCGGCAGCGCCGCCGCCTACCACGCCGCGCTCAAGGGCGCCCGCGTCATCGCCTTTGAGCAGTTCGAGCTCGGCCACGTCCGCGGCGCCTCCCACGACACCTCGCGCATCATCCGCACCTCCTACGAGGCGCCGCAGTACGTCGCCCTCGCCAAATCCGCCTACGAGGACTGGGCGCAGCTCGAGGCCGCGGCCGGCCAGAAGCTGACCACCATCACCGGCGGCCTGGTCTTCCTGCCCGACGGCGGGCCGCTCTCGCCCGAGGCCTTTGCGACGAGCCTAGGCCAGAACGACATACCCTACGAGCTGCTGGGCGCGGCGGAGGTGAGGGAGCGGTGGCCGCAGTTTGGCATCGGGGAGGAGGTGAGGGTGGTGTACACGCCGGACTCGGGGGTGGCGCACGCGGCCAAGGCGGTGGCGGCGATGCAGCACCTGGCGCGCGCGAAAGGCGCGCTGCTGAGGGAGTTGACGCCCGTGACGGCGATCACGCCGCCCAAGGACGGAGGAGGAGTGGTGGTGATTGAGACGCCTGGCGGCACCTACGCCGCCAAAAAGGTCATCCTGGCGACGGACGCGTGGACCAACGAGCTGCTGGGCCCCCTCGGCGTGCACATCCCCCTGACCGTCTCCCAGGAGCAGGTCACCTACTTCAAGCCCTCCGACGCCTCCGCCTTTGACGCCTCGCTGTTCCCCGTGTGGATCTGGCACGCGGACCCGTGCTTCTACGGGTTCCCGGCCTACGGCGAGCCCACCATCAAGGCCGGCCAGGACTGCGCCATGAACCCGATGACGCCCAAGGAGCGCACGTTTGTGCACTCGCCGAAGCTGCTGGACGACCTGCGCGGGTTCATGGACGGGCTCATCCCGGATGGGAAGCGGGAGACGCTGCGCACGGTGACGTGTCAGTACACGCTGACGCCGGGGAGGCAGTTCGTGGTCGCGCCGCTGCGGAGGCACCCGGAGGTGCTGGTGGCGCTGGGCGCGGCGCACGCGTTCAAGTTTGCGCCGGCGATAGGGAGGAACTTGGCGGAGATGGCGGTGGATGGGAAGAGCTCGGATGACTTGTCCAAGTTTGGCATGCCGGCGGGTACGGAGGACGACTAGGGTGGGATGACAAGTTGGAGGGTAGTACTTTCATGATGGACGGCCGCAAACAAGGATTTGATAAAGATGCCTCTGCTGTGAATGCATGTTGTTGTAAGTTGGCGGAAGCGCATGTTACCAAGAGCTGAACGCCTTTGGTCAGGCAATCAATGACCTTGACACAGGTCACAGATCCGGAGCTGCTGAATTAATAAATGGTCTATTTCACAACAGTCTATTTATGCAGTATTTTATACATGTTTTACGTGTGCAGATGCCTCCGCTGGGGGGTTGCGTAATTCCGCCTCGGGTACGTTAGCACAATTATGTATGTTGCCTACCCCGCGTTATAGGCCGATACGCCTTCCGGTGGCCGGCACCGGCACGGAAACATCCGTCCTACATTCCAGTTGCCCTTTCATTCATCAATTTCTGTCTCTCTACTTCATCTTGTGTTTCTTGTATTTTATTTTATTTTTGACTTCCCACCCGGACTCACAATGGTCCAGCCCTCCCTCGGAGCCATCATCAGCTCCGTGCTGCTCGGATCCATCGGCGGCTTCGACTCCAGCCCAGCACCAGTGGCAAACCTGACGGGTATCGGGCAGCATCGCGGAACCCGCCTGTCCAAGAGCATCAGCGGTTTCAACTTGGCAAATCCCGTCGATGCTTGGCTCGGCATCGACTACGCTCTCCAGCCGGTCGGCGACCGTCGGTTCGCGCCCGTTGAGCAGCCGCCCGAGCGCTTCGACGGCGTCCGTGACGCGACGCGCTTCGGCCCCATCTGCACGCAGGACAAGAGCTACGAGTACGCGGGCGAGCAGTCCGAGGCGTGCCTCAACTTTAACGTGTACCGCCCGGCCGGCGTGCCGCTGACCCAGAAGCTGCCGACGCTGGTCTGGATCCACGGCGGTGCCTTCTCGCTGTACTCGGGCCGGACCATGGACGGCGGCTCGTTCGTCGCATCTTCAGATCAACCTGTCATGGTCGTCACTTTCAACTACCGCCTCAACTCGCTAGGGTTCCTCCCGAGCGGTCTGTTTGAGAGGCTCGGCCTGCTGAACCTCGGGCTGCGCGACCAGCACTTCTTCCTGCAGTTCCTACAAACTCACCTGCCCGCGTTCGGCGGCGACCCGGCACAGATCACCCTTGGTGGGCTGTCCGCGGGCGCGCACTCGGCCGCCTTTCAGTACTTCCACAACTACGGCGCCGACGAGGGCGCGCCGCTGTTTGCGCGGGCGATCCTGCAGTCCGGCGCCGTCACGGCGCGCGCGTTCCCGGACGTCAGCCATCCGCGGTACGAGGCGGACTTCCGCACCCTAATGCAGCACGTCAGCTGCGACGCCGACGCGGACGACGAGCAGCAGCTGGCCTGCCTGCGCGCCGCGCCCATCGAGGAGATTGAGCGCGTCAGCTCCCGGATCTACGCCGAGGCGGAGAGCAGCCTGAGCTGGCCGTGGCAGCCCGTCCCCGGCGCCCCGCGCATGGAGCGGCGCGGCTCGCGCGTCCTCCGCCAGCGCAGCTTCCACCGCCTCCCCCTCATCACCACGCACACCACCGACGAGGGCAAGTACTACACGCCCGGCCACCTGCAGACCAACGACGAGTTTCTGCGGTTCTGGCAGGCCCTCAGCCCCGGGCTCAACGTGACGGACCTGGCGATCCTCAACGAGCTGTACCCAGACCCGGCGGCGCACCCGGACTCGCGGTGGGCGCGGGGCTCGCCCAACGGCACGCAGTACGACCGGCTGTCGGCCGCGTGGTCCGACATGGCCTACATCTGTCCGAGCCGGGCCACCGCGGAGGCAACGGGGGGGGAGACGTGGCGGCTGCGGTTCGACACGCCCGGACACCCGCTGGAGGCGAGCGGGTGGCGCGGGGTGCCGCACGCGTCGGACGCGGCGTACCTGTGGAACGAGCCGGGGGTGCCGTTCCCGGAGGTGGCGAGGGAGTATCACGCGTACATGGCGAGCTTCGTGGCGGCGGGCGAGCCGAACAAGTTCCGAGGGGAGGGGGCGCCGGAATGGCCGCGGTACGGGGGTTCCGAGGGCGCCCGAGGGGGTTGTGCGCAGCAGCTTGTGGTGAGTCCCGGAAGGACGGGGACGGAATGCGATGATGTGAGGGTGAGGCACTGTGCGTTTTGGAATGATGAGGAGAGGGCGGGCAGGCTTCAGAAGTAGCGGATGGGCATATCATCAAATAATCGTTAAAGAATCATTACACAAGTTTGACCTTGTTTACATACATGGTAGCAGATGCGGATCGTAAGCATAATCACAGGAATTTACACTTGTTCCGGTGTGTGGCGGAAGATGCAAATTACAAAGCGGAATTATAGGAATTGACCATTCTCAATCACATAGACTTGTTATGATTCCCAGCCTCATGAGTAAAGAAGCCGAATCGAAATGCCGACATCGCGATGGGTGGCCGATTTGCGGGGGGACTTCTCCGCAGTGCGGGTGCGGGGAGCAGCCCGGTCCACTCACGGAAGCCGTTTACAAATCACGGCTTTCCGCAGCAATAAATACACGAGGAGGCAGGCAGATGTTATAAGGCTGGAAGCTATTGCATCAGCTGTCACAAGTGTGTCACAACTCTCACAGGTCCGCCACTCAGCATGGCCAGAAAAGTGTCCGTGTCCGAGGTGCGCAAGCACACCACCAACGACGACTGCTGGATCGTCGTCGACAACCATGTCTACGACATGACCGACTTCGCGCCGACTCATCCCGGCGGCGCCCAAAGTACGTGCAGTTTTATTTTTCTCATTTCTCAAAAATGAACTCACCTTACCAGACCTCGTCCGACTGCCCTAGTCATCTACAGCTACGCAGGACAGGATGCTTCCGATCAGTACAACGCAGTACACGCGCCATCCCTCATCTCCAAGACCCTGAGCCCTGAGCGTCAGCTCGGCCAGTTGGACAAGACATCGATTTCCGCAGACTGGAAGACCAGCAACGCCACCGCCTCGTCGACTGCCACAGCCGGCAAGCAACCCCCGCTGTCCAGCATCCTCAACCTGCACGACTTCGAGGCCGCGGCCAAGGCCTCCTTCAGCGCGCAGTCCTGGGCGTACATCGACAGCGCCTCCAACGATTGCATTACCCGCGACGCCAACATCGACGTCCTTCGCCGCATCTGGTTCCGCCCCTTGGTCATGCGCGACGTCGCCCGCGTCCGCACCCTCACCTCGCTCTTCGGCAGCGCCATGGCCATGCCCGTGTACGTCTCCCCCCGCCGCCGCCAACATCCCGCAGTGCGTGTCCACCGCCGCCTCCTACCCGCTCGACGAGGTGCTGGCCGCGACGCCGGAGGGCCGCCGCGCGTGGTTCCAGCTGTACGTGGACAAGGACCGGCGGAAGACGGAGGCGCTGCTGCGGGCGGTGACGCGCTCCGGCAAGGTCGGCGCCGTGTTCGTCACGGTGGACCTGCCGGTCATCTCCAAGCGCGAGGCGGACGAGCGCGCGCAGGAGGGGGGGCGGGCGGGGCTGGCGCGGCAGACGGCGACGTTTATCGATCCGCGGCTGTCGTGGGAGGACGTCCCGTGGATCCGGCGGCACACGGACCTGCCGATCGTGATCAAGGGGGTGCAGCGGTGGGAGGACGCGGCGCGGGCGATGCGGTGCGGGTGCGACGGCATCGCGGTGAGCAACCACGGGGGCAGGGCGGCGGACGGGGCGCAGCCGGCGGTGGTGACGCTGCTGGAGCTGCACAGGTACGCGCCGGAGGTGTTTGCCCGGATGGCGGTGCTGGTGGACGGCGGGTTTCGGCGCGGGGCGGACGTGGTCAAGGCGGTGTGTCTCGGGGCGGCGGCGGTGGGCGTGGGCAGGCCGTTTCTGTATGCGCTGGGGTACGGGGAGGAGGGCGTGGTGCACGCGGCCAACGGTAAGAAAGAGGAAGAAAAAAAAAATTACCCGAGGTTGGGAGTGAAAGCTAACTTGTGGCAGTGCTACGGGAGGAGATCGAGGTGGCGATGAGGCTCTGCGGGATGACGGACTTGATGGCGGATGCGAGTCCGCGGTATCTCAACACCAAGTTGGTGGATGGGTATGTGGTAGATGGTCGGGATTCGTACTTGGGCGAGCCAAGGAGGATCACGGCCAAGATTTGACATGGCATGAAGCCGCTTACGAGGTACATGGATGCTTCTTGTCCAAGTGTCCATCATGTGTATTGGTTTGTTGGATGTTCAGGGTAAGCCCAGATGCCTTGATGTCCAAGAGAAGATGAACGTAAATTTGACTTTATTGTGAAAGAAAAAATGAGCGTCATATTTCTTTACAAAACTACCTCGTCAATCGCGCAAAATGTCACTTCGGCCCTGCCTGGTGCATGTTTGCTAGTATTCCGTCACTTGCTTGGCGTACATGAACAGCAACAGCAACTCCTGTCAGCTTCTGGTGGCTTGTCAACCTGTCATTATTCAACTTGTAGTTTTGCTTTTTCCTTGCTAGCAAATGCGACGTGAATCAATGTGGAAGGGCTACGTCCTACTTCGTATAGTCGGACACTAGCGAGCCCGCCTGGTTTGCATGTGCCAAGAGAAGGGGACAACGTTCCGCGGGTGAAGATGTGTCAGTCGACAGCTGCTCTCACTTGGCAGTCACTCTTTGCTGTTTCTTGAACCATAAATTCTAATCCTCGAGGTACATGGTGTACATGATATGCGCAAACTGGCAGCACAACTGTCGACATGGAGATGGAGAGCTGTCCTCGCTGATAATGTCCAGCTGGGGTGGGGCGCCTGATAGACGGGCTCGGCATTTCAAGCTCGGCAGTTGACAAGCTTGGGTAGCATTGTGCATGTACTGTATGCATGGATGGGCTGGAACTGGAGCTGGAACCATGTGGATGAACCAGCCAGCCGGTGTACCAATGGGATGAGAAGCCCGGTCTGCAGAGACACGACGTCGGGATTCTGGTTGCTGTACTGGCTGGTACTCGGTACCTTGCAACACTGGCAACTTGATAGTTCTTACCGGGATATATCAGCATGTGGCGTGGTTCCTCTTGTTCCACAGTTAATTGATACATTAATTCTACGTAAAACCAAGACCCCACGAGTTGCAGAAACAGCGACGCCACAGCGTCCACAGGTCCCGCCAGGCCGGTGCTCTCGGACATATTCGACCGGGTCCATAGCATTGTCTGCGTAACGGCCAAAATCGACACCAACTACCACCGAGAAGCATTTCCCGTCATGGATTAGCATCAGCGGCCAACTACTGTGCAGCCCGCCGCCTCCCCGTCAGCCTCGCACTCGACCGGCCTGGCAGGATGGGTCAGTCCTCCCGCAAAAGTGGTTACGAGGTGGCGTGATGATTGGAACAGAAGATCAAAAGGGAGTAGCAATACTCGCAACCAAGAGTATCCATATGTAAACTCGGCCTAGCCACGTTGCCGCGCATCTTTAGTGCCTATTGGAAGCGTGTAGCTGATCCATACCTGCCACTACTATCCGTACTACCGGTAGCCTTCCACTTCGCTCAAGCGGGACCACCGGGGAAGGAACGAGCACGATGGCGACAACTTCTTCTTCTTCTCGTCTCTCAACGACAATGAGTTGGCTCAAGATTCCCTTGGCATCGTCGTTGTTTCGCGGCCGAGCTGCGCGCGAAGCCGAAGCAGTCAACACCGCCGCCGCCGCCGCCGCAATGCCGAGCGCGGCCGAACCCGTTGTTTTAATCGTCGGAGCGGGACTTACGGGGCTCCTTGCAGCACAGGGCTTGAAGCAGGTGAGACAAATTCTACGGCAAACTTTGGCATGCAGCCGTTCCGTCTGGGGACCCTATTTTGACAGCATCAGAACGGCTTCAGGGCCATCGTGGTCGAGAAGGAGGAGGGCATCGATGCGCGGCCGCGGGAGTGGACGATGCTGGTGCACTGGGCCATGCCCATCCTGCGGCGCTTGGTCCCCGAGGAGGTGCTCCGGGACCTGGACGGTGCGTTGTGCAATTCGCATCTGGAGTTTGACGCCGAGGTCGAGACGCTCCCGTGCTATAACGGGGTCACGGGGGATCTCCTCTTCAGCAGCCCGACACCCGGGGCGCGACGGGTGAGCCGGAGACGCCTGCGCGCGCTTCTCGCCCGGGGAATCGATGTCCGATGGGGAATGTGCTTGAAGAACATTGCCCAGACAGACAAGGGCGTCAAGGCAGAGTTCGAGGACGGGACGGCAGTTGACGCTGACTATCTCCTCGGGACCGACGGGACGTCGTCAAAGGTCAGGGAAGTTCTGCTGGGAGCGGACAAAGCGCGGGCCCAAGGGTCTGGATTCCTATTTGCGACGGGCATCAACCGGTATGACGAGGCGTACAAGACGGATGCCATTGTGCGAAAGCATCCGGTAGCGGCTCTGATGATGGGCACCGGCTCCGTGGGGGGCATCGGCGGTTCGTGAATACCCATCTTGGGAAGCATGAGGGTGACACTGACGTTTTTCGGCGAATTAGTTGTCTCTGCCGAGGACGCCTCGGACAAGTCGACATGGACAACGTTTTGGGTCAAGATATGGCGCGGCGAGGCGGTTGAACTGGGAGGACAGGAAGCGCTCGACTACATCAGCAAGCACACGGCGCCTCTGCGAGATGAGTTCCAGATGGCGATAGACTGGACCGAGGACGATGCGTATGTCGGCGTAAACGAGATGAAGTACTGGGTTCCGGTCGGGTGGGACAACCATGATGGGCGGGTGACGCTGGCGGGAGACGCGGCGCATCCGATGCTGATTTGTGAGTGATGTCTTTCCGATGGATGCATGCGACATGCTGTGTTGTGGATGTTGACAGGATTGAACAGACCGCGGACAAGGCTTCCAACACTCCATCACGGATGTGGAGAATTACATCAATGCGCTGGTGCAGCTGCATGTTGCTCCCGGGGATGGGGGGAAGGGCAAGGGGAAGGTGACGGGGGAGGCAGGGCGGGCAGAGGTGATGGGGGCATACGATGATGAGGTGGTGAAGCGAGGGGCCGAAGCGGTGCAGCAGTCACTGTGCGAGGCGGAAAAGTCACTGGATATCGGTACGGTGAAGCAGATGTTGATGGCGACCAAGGGGCATGGGAGGTAGAGGGTAGGAGATGAGAAGGCAGGGGTTTAATTGTGTGGTCGAGATACCCGTGTGTAGACCAGATCTTACGAGGTTTATCATTATAGATAATTATAGAGATGAAGTATGAATTAGAGAGCGGACAGTTGCATAGAGGCAAACCCATCAATGACTACAGTGGTAATACATGTGCGTACAGAGTAAAGATGAGATGGATGATGGATGTACTTACTAGTTAATGTAACTATAGGGTAGCATGTTCTCGCTTGTGACAGCAAATGAAATGCAGGGTCGACGCCACCAAGGAAAGCGGATACGGTGACCACTGACCACTTATTATCAGGTACCTATGGATACTGACCACTGAGAAAAGACCACTGACAAAAGACCCCCGGACCACTAACCATAGAACCCCCGCTGCGGTGACCATTTCCCCGCCAAGCCGCTGAAAGACAGGATGACTTGTCATTTTTGTTAGCTAAGGAGGGAGGGTAGGAGGGTTGGAGGGGAACGACACGAAAGGAAAGTTCCGTCATAAAATAAGAAAACTCGGCTTGCATTCGTGTAGTCTGGCGCCATGTTCATGCCAGGCCATGACCACGCATTCGCATTTCAGCAGCCATCGAGTCTCGGCTTTGCCCTAGCCGCATTAGTTGTTAGCTACCTACATGTACATATGTATGTACATATGTATGTATGTACCTCCTACTATGTAGGTACTACAGGGCTAACTAACTATCAAGACTGGCCAATTTGAGACTCAACAAGTCAGTTGCGCGCGACACGGCCCATCTCTATTGTCCATCCATCAAGTCCCGACCTCTTCAATCCTCTACTCAACCTATTCTCCGACCCTCCCATCGCATTCTTTGGTGCGCTGCTAGCCGATCAATTCTCCGACTCCTCCCATCCCCAGCGGACCCTTCTAATTCGCCTTCCAGTCAGGACAGTGCGCGCCCCGGACCAGGGTCGCTGAAGCATCTGCCGAAGCAAACAATCTTGCTTTCTTTGTCTTCGGCAGAGCAAGAGACACGCACAAAAAAAAAAAAGTTCACACAGTAAGCAGGGACACCCGGAAGCATGGGTTCTCCGGATGAGCGGTCCTCGGAGCGGGAGCCGACACCGCAATCCAGGGAAACCCCAGAAGCCGACGAGGCAGCTACAGCTACCACGGCGGACGACGACCACCACCACCGCCATCACAGTGAAGACCCTGACCCTGCCGGCGATGCACCTCCCTCCGATCCGCCGTCTCCGTCTCCGCCTCCGCCGCCGCCGCCGCCTCCGTGGCTGCCCGGCACCGGCGGCGAGCAGTCCCCCATCGAGGCCGCCACCAGCGGCGACATCAGCGACGATGAGTTCGTCGCCAACAGCCTCGACTCGGATCTGGTCAGCGTCACCTCGAGCGTCTGCGCGCACACCTACGAGCGCGGCCGCCGCTACCAGTCCTTCAAGAACAGCCGCTACCCGATCCCCAACGACGACCAGGAGCAGTCGCGCGAGGACTTGAAGCACGTCATGCTCATGGAGCTGACCGACGGCAAGCTCTTCTTTGCCCCGACGGGGGATCATCCACAGAAGATAGTTGACATTGGGACGGGGACAGGTATGCTGAGGACAGGGTGTGTATGTGTATGTGTATGGAAGTGCTGACTGACTGTGACCAGGAATATGGGCGATTGAAAGTCAGTGCAAACCCCCCTCCCCCCGATGACCGTGGAAAGTAACCAACACCCCAGCGCAGCCGGCGACGCCTATCCCAGCGCCTCCGTCCTCGGCATCGACCTCACCCCGATCCAGCCGCTCTGGGTCCCGCCCAACGTCGAGTTCATCGTCGACGACTGCGAGCGCGACTGGCTGCTCGACAACTACGACCTCGCCCACTTTCGCTTCATGGCCATGATCCTCAAGGACGTCCCGCTCGTCATGCAGCACGCCTACGCGTATGTCCTCTAATCCTCCTTCCACCCACCCCTCCCCCCTCCTGCTGACAAGCATCCAGAGCCCTCCGCCCAGGCGGCTGGATCGAGTTCCAGGAGCTCCTCGGCCGCCCCCTCTGCGACGACGGCACCATGCCCGCCGACGACGCCTTCAAGGTGCTCTACGAGCTCGCCGGCGACGCCTACGCCCGCCTCGGCCTCAGCACCTCGCTCCCCGCCGAGCTCGGCCCGCTGCTGCGCGAGGCCGGCTTCGAGAACGTCCGCTGCCGCGTCCTCAAGGTGCCCATCGGGCCCTGGGCGAAAGACAAGACGATGCGGCTGGTCGGGCTGTACCAGAAGACGGCCGTGACGGATTTTATTTCGACGCTGGCGGGGCGTCCGTTTGTGGCGCTGGGGCTGTCGGAGGCGGAGGCGCAGGTGAGGCTGGCGCTGGCGAGGCAGGCGCTGGACAACGCGAGGATTCACAGGTATTTTAATTATTATTACTGGTACGCGCAGAAGCCGGAGCAGGCGGAGGAGGAGGAGCCGGATGATGATGGTGGTGTCTGAGCCGGGAGGGGGGCGGCGGAGGGCAAGCACTGAGGAGGAAGGACACGCTTCAACCCCCATTGCACGAGGACATTTGAAAAGAATTTATGCGTTACGAGTATAAAAGCCAACAGTATATATATACATGCCACTTATTCCTTCAACATGTGTTGGGCGTGCTTCGAGATGCTTCTACAAGTGCACTCGGCGCCATGATGTGGCGTCTCCACTTTGACAAGCGACCATCTGCAAGGGCGCGCCTGGCAGTTGACCATCGAGACAAGATCAACTGTTATAATACAAACATGTCCCGGCAGGATGTAAAAGTATTCCAATATACTGCAAATAAATACACATCACCAAGTCCTATTTACACTCTCCCCCGCCACCACCATGACCGACGACGACACCGTCTTCCGCACCCACCGCCCCGGCGACATCGGCTACATCGTCCATCGCCACGGCGTCCTCTACGCCGCCCAGTGCGGCTGGGGCCTGCCCTTTGAGGGCTGGGTCGCCCGCATCATGGCCTCCTTCGCCGCCTCGTACGACCCCGCGCGGGAACGCTGCTGGATCGCCGAGGACCCCCAGGGCAGCTTCCGCGGCTGCGTCCTGCTCTGCCGGGACGAGGGCGAGGGGGCCCGGATCCGCGTGCTCCTGGTCGAGCCGGAGGCAAGGGGCCGCGGGCTCGGCAGGCGCTTGTCGCGGATGTGCGTCGACTTTGCGAGGGAGTGCGGCTACGCCAAGGTGACGCTGACGACGCAGAGCAACCTGGCGCCGGCGAGGCACATGTACGAGGACATGGGGTTCCGGTGCTTGCGGACGGGCAAGGCGGAGCACTTTGAGGCCGGAGGGGACTCGCAGGAGGAGACGTGGGAGTTGGAGCTGTAGATGACTCCGGGGGAGGGGTGCAATGCGTGGAGGAGGTTGCTGCGGATATTGGAGGAGCAGTGCCGTGCATTGAAGGAGCCGCCTTGGCGGGAGGCTACTTCTATCAGCAACCACGGCCGGGGAGGCGGAAGAGCGTGGAACTTGCTCCGTGTAACGTAGACTATGAGACCCGTTGAGGGGCATGCACATGGTTCGATTTAGAAGTCTGTCTGCCGCAAATGCCTAGAAAAGTACTCCATTATTTACCTAAATCTGTGCTCTTTGACTGAATTGGCAAACGCTCTATATTTGGCTAAATCCGCAATGCCGCCTTTGGTGACTTACACATCGCCAACTGGAGAAACTTCAGCCCCATGCCGGCCGCCTATCGGGACGTGAGACTCACCGCCGCCGAAGGCCCAGCCCGGCCCATCTCCGACCTTGACGAATAAAAATCAGGCCCCTTGCCCCTGTCGTGACCTGATTGGGACGCGAGAGTTCCGGCCGGTCGTTTCTCCTGATTGATCCGCGGGCGGTTCGGCGGAATGCCGAGGGGCTCTCATGGGTCGAAGGCCTCGTGATGACTTCAAGTCCAAAGAGCGAGGCGGGGTCCGAGGTTGGGAGGGGCTCTGGCCCGCTGTCCGTCGTCACGCAGCTGTCTGTAGCAGAGAGGGCGGGACTGCGACCAGGAGTAAAGTAAGGCGTAGTTCCTCCGTCTCTTTGGCTCTTGGCTTGGTGAGCGTGCTTGAGAGGTGCGGGAAGCGTTCTTCGCTGAAGGGACGGTCGCCTTGGGATTCAAGTAGAGGACGAGGCCGGAAGTCATAGCGTCCCTGCTGAGCAGCCGCGGAAGTTGGTTCGGGGGTTGGCTCTGCGACGGGGGAAGTTGATCTGGGATGAGGTCCGGTCCGGGAGTTTGGCTCTTTGACCTGAGAGGAGATTGCGACAGAGTCGGGGAAGTCAGTCGTGTCCAGGTCTTTATTCTGTATTGTATTGTGTTGCGAACAGGGGTATACTTGGTTGTCTCTGACTGCTATCGCGTGCCTTTATAACACGGGTCCGGTAGAACGTTCACGCGTTCCGGGTGTGCCTGGGAAGCCTCCGGTCAACAAGAACTCTCCCAATTGCAACAGGTCAGTCCATCGTTGTTGTCCTCGTTTTCGCGAAAAAGCTGGCGAGGCTCATAAACCAGGGTACCTCTACGCAGCGTCGGACATACACCGTAGCATAGCCACACTTGCACAGTGGCGTTGAAGTAGATGCATTCGTCATTTCGCCATCAAAGAATAAACAATCGTGGTATATCCAACTCATACAACGTCTCTTAACAAAAAGAAATGACATAAAAGTCTTACAGTGCGCTCCTGGCAGAAGCAGCAAACGCAGTGCAACAGCCCATCCCATCCCATTTAAAGATGCAACATATACAGCGACCTCCATCTTCTAGTCGTCCCGAATCCGCTCCAGCTTTGTGCTAGGTTTGGTGGACGGATTCTCCTGCTCCTCCGTCAGAGGCGTAAACTGCGACGGCCTGTACTCGTCCAGACTCGCCCGAACCGCCGGCGGCCTCCGCGGCGTGTCCGACAACGAGAATCGCCCGGGCACGGCAGCACCGCGCTCAAGCTCCTGGCTGACTTTTGCCGCGCCGAGGCCTGCCCTCCCGCCGCGGTGGTCATCCGGAATGACTTGCTCGTCGTCGCTGGCATGCGTGTGGTGGGCCTCCGGGTCCCGGTCAAAGCGTGCCTGGATCTCCAGCACATCGGCGTCCTTTTCCATCCGCTGCATGAGGTCCGTGTCTGTCGGCCAGTACACCCTGCGCACGCCCTGCACAACGAGCTCCAGCATGATGGGCCCGGTGAGAGCGACGAGGAGCGTCGTCCACCACCCAAGGTGCGTACCAAAGTTGCGCGTGAATGCATCATGAACCAGGTAGACATTCATGCTTGCGGACATGAGCTTGTTGAGGATCAGAAGCCAGATGAACCAGCCACCAATAGTAATAATGTACCCGGCAAACGTAATGACCGTCTTGCTGTGCAGTTCCAGGATGAATAACTTCGTGTTGATGAAGATGACGCCGACTGTAAAGCATATCGTGCCCATGGCGTAAAGGGAAGTGTCCTCAGTGAAGAGGGCCGAGTTGTACACGGCCCAGGTGATGTAGTAGACGATGAAGCTGCTCGCAATTCCCATGAGCATCCACCCGATGTACAACCGGTAATTGAATGCCTTGTTCCGCTGGCCAAAGGTGTACAGCTCTGGTACGGCCAAGAGCGTCTCTGCCCGCAGGTCCCGCTCGAAAATTCCAGGTAGGATGACAGCCAATGATGTAAATAGGGTATTGAACATTGCAATGCTAGTCGATTGGAACAGCGACGTGCCCGTGTAGCCTGTGAAGCGCTGGAAATGCGCTTGAAGGAGATAGAAGAAAATTTCCTTCCAGAACGTGGCCAGCACATACTTGCCTGTGCGGAGATAGTTCCAACGCCCGTGAACAAAGAGGAGCTTCTGCAGGAAGCGAAACTGCGCGATGGAGTAGTCTGAGATGCGTGCAGCCTGCAGGCCTTCGCGGCCAGATATACCGATGCCAACGTGCGAGGCTTGGATCATGCCAATGTCGTTGGCACCATCGCCGATGGCCAGCGTCATGCTGCCTGGGACGTAGCGCCGGATGGCCTTGACGAGCTCGGCCTTTTGCGAGGGGGACGCACGGCAGCAAATGATGGAGTCAACACGAATGACAAGGTCGTAGAAGAGGATGGACAGTTCGTCATCCGCATCAATCTTGGTGAGAGTCTGGCCATCCACGACCAACACGGTATGGGGTGCCATGCCGCGACTGACGTCGGTGAGGGTCATGGTAAGCTGGTCCGTCAGCGCTCCGGCAGCGTTGGCATCCAGGATATACAGCTCTGAATATGGCTTGCAGACGTGCGCCGAGTGCGCAATATTGATTGCCGTCTCACGCTTGTCACCGGTGAGCATCCATACTTTAATGTTGGCGCGTGTCAGCTTGTCAATGGTTTCTGGCACACCATCCTGCAACTTGTCTTCAATGGCTGTCGCGCCAGCCAGATCAAACTTGTGCTCAATCAAATCACCGGCTACCTCTATCCGCTGTTGACGATCAACGAGACTTGTCTCTGCTTCGCGATACTGCGCTTTCCATTTCGCGTACGTGTCTTCGTCAATATAGCGGTAGCCGTAGAGTAGCGTGCGTAAGCCTTCAGTCGCAAAGTCGTCAACATGCTGGAAACACCTTTCGAATATGGCAGCGTCGCTCGATGCGATGCTCTCATCAACGCGGCGGTCAATGGCATCGAACGAGGCAACGCGGCTGAGGCTGCGTCTGTTGGACTTTAGCAAGTCAACCGAGTGGCGTGGAGTGGCCATTTCCTCGGTCCGACGTCGCTGAAGCCATGAGGACTGGCCCTCGCCCAATCGATTGCCATCTACAGAGCGACGGCCGATACTTTGTCGCAGACCCTCGCGGAAGTCCGTCGAGTCGCGGTTCCGAATGGTCAGGCTGTTTCTGGGAGTCGAACGGGCACTCATTTGCATGCTCATCCTTTGCAGCGCCTTGTTCTTCTCAAACGTCTTTCGCATGCTGGCTCTATGGCCAATGTCACGCGCCTTTTGTTCGGCGAGGTGACTCAATTTCAGACGCGAAGTGATGACATTGTCAGCACCTTTGCAGATGACGCAAATCGTCTTGTCGGGCATGCGAACGATAATGGACATGCGTTTTCGCAGACTGCTGAATTCAATCACGTCCAGAACTTGGTAAGATTCCACGGCCTTGTTTCCCTCCGCGTCCTTGATTTGCAACTTGATGGTCTGAGCCGGTCGATCAATGACTAGGTATTCCAAGTCTTGTGCCGCTTCCACTAGTGCCAGCTCGTCGGGAGACGCAGCCTGGAAATGAATGGAGCCATCATCCTTGGATTCGGGTAAGCACGTGTGGCAGAGAGCAATGCAGAGAAGAAAGTGTTTGGCTTTGCGGGAGAAGGCGGTATTCGGTTTCAAGTGAATGTATTCGAGTAATTCCTCAGTCTTCATGTCAGGTTCGTCGTTGGGCCGGACGGATGACTTCCAGTGAGTAAGAGAGCCAGTAGATGTGCGCCCAACTGGTTCTGCCGACGTCACGGCATTTGCCTGCTGCCTTCCGCGCTTCTTTGAGGTCTTGTATGTATTCAGCTTGTCTTGCTTGGCCCGTTCGTCTCGCAAGACGTCCATGTCGTGCAATACGGATACACCAGCAACAGAAAGCTTGCGAAACCGCATGAGATTTTCCGTCAACGTGCCGGTTTTGTCCGAGAAGACATAGCTGATCTGTCCCAAATTTTCCAGAATTGTCGTTGTGTTGGCCACCATGGGGGTGTCCGATACAGGGTCATACATGTCAGCATCATGCAGCAGCAGCAACTGGCCCAGCTTCACAATTTCCAAGCTGATATATAGTGACAGCGGGATGAGGGTATTGAACATGATGAGAAAACCGAAAAAGATTTCTCGAAACGGTACGGCGGCGTCGTAGACACCCTTTCGGTAGAGGTAGAAGGACTTGTTCTCGACGTCTTCTTCCCACAGGTAATAACCAATGGTGAAGCCAACAGCGAGCATGACGACGATGAAGATTTGAAAGAAGATGATTTTATTGACGGCAGATTGCATGGCAGGCTTCTTGGTGCGCACATTTTTGTGGGCGTTCATGCGTATCTTGCATTCTTCGCCCGAGTTGACGACGAGACCAATGGCCTCAGAAGTGTTACGCAGAGTCGAGCCGCGGTAGACGACATTGTTGAGAGTCAGAGGTAGTGTCTCGCTACCGATGACTACCCTGCCGTCGTAGCTATACAGATCAATGTTGGGATCTTCGGATACGATAGTCGCCTGCGTCTTGCGCAAGCCGTCAACGGTGGCACAGCGCTCGGCAAGTGGCGGGCAGGCTTGCTTGGCTTTGAGATTCGTCTCGCCATCCAGGGCCATGGTCTCGATATAGGCAACACTATTGGGACCTGTGGCGTGTAGGAGAACCATATCGGCGGGTACATCCTCGTCACGCTGCAGGCGGACAATGTCACCGACGCGAACTTGCTGCCAGTCAAGCTCAACCCAGTCGGAGTTAGCAGGGCTCTGTTCAACATCACCGAGAGCAATCTCTTCCACAGCCACCTCATCCTTGTCGTTGAAGTACTTTATACGCTTCATCGCCGTCTTCATATGAGCCGGCTTTCGTTTTCGGCCGTCATTACGTGATAGCACCAGCGTGTTGCTTCGATTCTCGGATTTGTCAAGCTGATATCTTCGGTAGTCGTCCAGTCCTTCCTTGGCCATGCTAAATGCCACAAATGCAAGCAGAGGTCCAATGGTCGTCCACTGCCCGACGGTGCTCAACCCTGGAATAGTCTGCAGGATGCCCATGACGAGAAAGTAAAAGTTGCCCAGTTTGCTGAACTGGAAGAGCAGCTGCTTTGGGACGAAGTCATACACGGTGTAGCGCGAGGACCGGATGAAGTTGCTGCAGTAGTGGCGGCTGCTGCGCTCATCGACCAGGCTGTCCGGGTGGTTCATGGGAATGTGGCGACCATCGCGCGACGGCGGCAGCGGTTTCCGACGCAGGAGGCCTTCGATGATGACAGATTGGTAGGCGGCGGCGACACGGGCTTTGGCCTTTTCTTTCCAGAGCATGCCGTGCATTTGTCGACGTCGTTTATTACTGGCAAGGAGCTCGGGTCGGAGGTGGCCCAGGCGGTCGCGCAAGGAAGGCTTGGCGAGCCGGACGGAGGTGCTCGCAGCGGCGCTGGTGGCGGCATCGTCAACGCTGTCGGTCTTGGTCGCGGCGGCGAGGGGTGCCTTGGAGTGTATGGTCTCGAGCTCGTGTTGCCCTACATGTGCTCGAGCTGCTGCACCGGTACCCCGACTGAGGGCCACGGTCGGGTCAGTGTTGGAGCGTGACGCCGTCATGCGCGGAGTGGCAGAGCGCTGCGTGTCGACGGTGGCATCAACGGCGGCGACGGCAGGGACATGGTGCCCCGAGCCAGCCGACGCGCTATTGCGATTGGGAAGCATGCCACCCGTCGTGCGTCAGCATTTGGGGTCCTAGTACGCGAATGTCTGGTTGAGGATGGGGTACGTCGGGCTTCGTGCTGGCCGTTTGTCGTGGGTTAGGGCTGGTATCGAGCTGTCGTCGGCCCGTATGCGTGGCTCGTATGCGTAGCGTGGACAGTAAGCTATTCGCGGGGAGAAGCGTCACCAGTGTCAAAATAAAAAGGATATGGACATGTTGAAACGTCGCATCAATCAAAGACTTTGCAGGAGGACAAGGCTTATTAGCCTTGGATCGTCGTCAGCCGGTCCAGCCAGAGTCCAGACGGACGGACATAGGCGAGGGAGGGTGGGGTGGGGAGTCGCCGACGCCACATGAGGCTTGGCCGTGTTCGTCACCACCAAGACCTTGCTGGTTGCGTTCCTTGGCTGCTTGGCTGGTAGCGACTTGCCAATTATAGTACGCTCTCTCACCACACGCACTGCCAGCACAGCCCTCTCACCTCATTTACATACTGTAGTTTGCAAGGTAGTGCCTGTGCCCAACTTTTGAGGCTGCGGCGCCCCGTCGCGCCCGACTACCCCTTTTGCTGACCCCTCGGTACCTCTCCGTCCCGGTCCAAGCAGAGACTTGTATGCAGAAGCGAGAGCAAGGCTTCAATTACTCTTGTTCGGTCTTCCTCTTCTTGGTTACTGTTCCTTCCCTTCATTCTTCGCAATCTTGAGGCTAAGTAGGAGTCTAGTACTGACTTCCCCAGACTCCGTTCCCAAACCGGCCTTCCCCGCCCTCAATCGTCCGACACGCCACGGCAAAAGCCGCGCCTTGTTATTGGGTCGTACATACAACGGCAGCAGTCACCCGGCTTTCGGTAATCAAGTTCACGAGATAGTATCACGCAGTATGCAAGTCACAAACCGATCAAGTCCTTAACAAAGAATGCATGCTTTAATGTGCAATTTTCCACGTGCTCCCCGCACAGTCCCAGCACGGCTGCCTGCATTATCCAAAACCCCCTAAATACAAAATCTATCTTCCATTACATGCCTGCCAAGACAAGAAAAGGTGGAAATGAACGATTGGCAGTCAAGGGCCTCCTGGGCTTCCCAAATAAAAATCAATATCAACAATCGTGCCAGAGAAAAAAGCGCAAAGCAGAATGCACAAAGCCACCGCATGTGCACAAAGCCACCTCAACAGGCCCGAGATGCATCCCGGACGAACCGTGGCCACCGTGGCCATGTACACCGTGGCCATGTACAGGCAAAATACAAGCAAGAGGCCAACTCGTACCACCACGAGCATCAACCGAAAGCCCACAAGCAGCCTGGCCAATGCTGGCCGTATCCATACAGCCATGAGGCACCCTCGAGAGATCAGCAAGGCCCTTTCGGACCATGCGCCCGCAGCCGCACGAACAGTCCTCCAAAACTGGAAGGATATTTTCGTTCATGCAAAACTCGTTATAAATCCGCCCCGGCGAAAGCAAGCGGAATAAAGTAGTATTACCACCGGTGAAACAAAGAGGAAAAAAAGAAAGTCCGTCAATTAGCTAGCAAAGCCAAATGTGAGGAGTGCAACGCAAAGTATGCAGCAAAATGGAAAAGAGAAGGACGCGGAGAAAAGAGGACACGAGCAACAAGCGCAAATGGTATTAGATAAACAGCAGCCAACAAGCAACGCCAAACGAGAGCAATCACAAAATGAACGCTCAATGCAAGAACAGAGACGAGACGAAAAACGGTCGATCCATCGACACCCTATTGAGGACCCGACGCAACAGCTTCGGGGGGAGAAAGGCTCGACGGATCAACCGCGTCGAAATGAACCAGCTGGTCCATGTCAAGCTCTGCTTGTTGTGGTTGCACAAAGTTTGGCGAGATGAGGCTGTGCTTCGAATACATGTCGTTGAGGGTCGTGCCATCCTCCGACACTGCGCAGGAGCCGTCTTGCCCCGGGTACATGCCAGCTGAGTCTGGCCGGCCCATCATGCCCATGGGAGGGGACTGGTCGACGATGGTGGGCTCGTTGCCAGCGAAGCCGAGAGACGAGGACGTTGGACCATTGGCCTCGGAGCCTACCATGGGCGACATGTATGCGCCGCCATACGCAGGAGTATAGCCAGGAGTGGCCAGCGGCGTGCCGTCGTGGCCCTGCGAGAAGAAGCTTGGGCTGTGGGGGAAGTCGGCGGGCGAGGCGGTCGTGGCGGACATGGGATACTGGCGCATGTCGAGTCCAAACCCGGCCTGGGTATCGATGCGCAGGTTATTGGCCATGTTTGGCTGCTGAGGGATGGGAGCGTAAACGCCCGGTGTTTGCGGCGGGCCCATGTCGGTAGGGGCCGAGATGTAGAACGAGGGCATAGGCTGGTTTTGGAACATGGCAAAGTCAATAGGACCCGGGACGGATCGACTTCTCTGGCGCTTGTGGCCCTGGGGCGGACGCATGGCCGAGTGCATCTGACCAATGCCCCATTGGTTCTGATCAGGCATCATACCCATGTGGCTGGGGCCAAAGTTGGGCTGCGAGGAGGGACGAGGGATGGGCGAGACGGGGGCCGAGGCGGCGATGGCGTGGGCTTCCATAGCGACGTTTGGGCTCGGAGTGGCAAAGGCCATCGTGTTGTGACGGTTCATGAAGGACTCGAGGGAGATGAGCTTAGCGAGCTGCCCGCTGAGGACCTTGGGGGTGCCGCCAAGATGGTGAATAAGGCAGGTCGAGGCCTGAGAGTCTTCGGTGAAGTCGCCGACCTGATAGAAGCCGCCGGCTGAGGGTGGTGAGTCCATGAAGAAGTTTGGCGGGCGGTTAAGCTCAATGACGATGCCGCCAAGCTTCATAGGGTCCCCTTCGCTATTTTCCAGGTAAATGCTCTTGATGTAGGCAAATGGGTACTCAATCTTATAGCCAGACTGGTCGCTGTTGATGTAGTACGTCATGGTACATTTCTCTGGGGAGTAAAAGATGATGAGATCCATCGTAGCCTGGCAGACTCTGTTCCACTTGCCGATGCTCAAGGAGCGACAACTGAGGTGTTGAATGAGGACCTTGCCCGTGCCGGCCTGCTCACCGAGAAGCATGTTTCCATGGCCAAAGGGAACAAGGCCATTGCGGCCGAGATAGCTGCCACCGAGGCTCTTGCCAGACTCCATGGCCTGCATGGCGAGGTAATTGCGCATGGATTCCGGGATAGCGTCGATGTCTTCGCCCGTCTCGAGGCTCTTCTTGGCCAGCAGCTTAATCTTGGCACGTCTAGGCAAAGTCAGCAATCGTTACGTGCGCGATTCACGAGGGGGGTGGGGACGGAGCGAGTAGAGAGCAGGGCCACTTGACGGTCCAAGGCATTGGCGGATCCTGACGTACCTGTTTTGGAACCAAATCTGAACGGATCGCTCCGTCATGTTGATTTCGTTTGCGATACGGTCGCGTACATTTGCTGTGGGAGTCGGATTCTTGTTGAATTCGACTTCGAGTGTGGCGAGCTGATCCTGGGTGGCACGTTGACGCTTATGGTTCTTTTGTTGCTGGGTCAAGGTGCTTTTGCGAGGCGGGCGCTTCGAGATGCCGCCGGAGGCGTGGCCAGTAGTCGAGGCAGTGGGAGAAGGCGTCCGCTTGGAGGACGTGGCGGTGGCGGAACCGGGAGCCGTGGATGAGTTGGGGCTCGAGGACTCGGGCGCCTGGTGCATCGGCACCATCGAGACAGGCATCTCAACTTCCGTGGCCATGGCTAAAGTGTGACGGAGGCCGTCTGGGTCGAGTACTGCGAGTCTGGTTTTTGTCGTCGAGGTAGAGTGTAGTGTGTATAAGACAAACACGGGGCGTCGCGATCCGCGGCGGTTGTCAAGCGCGCCCGTCGACTGTCGTGGAGCGAACAAGGAAAGGTGGAAAAGACTGGATTATAAGGAGTAAAGACTGTTATGCATCGCCTATGGGGCGAGAGAAGGAGAGCCGATGTCGAGAATCGAGACTGGGTTCGAGCAGGTGAGGTAGAGAATGGGTCGAAGGCTTCGGGGGGTCTGGATGAAATGGGTGAGGATGAAGCCTAAAGAATACAATGGTGAATCCGAAAGGAGTGAGGAATCACGAATGAGTGTTTAAAGAGTGTAGGTGGTATGTAGAGAGCGACTGGAAGGAAAGGAATGAATGAATAGATAGAAAAGGACGAGGGGAAGAAAAAGAGTGTTAGAACAAAAAAAAACCCAGTTGGTGATGGCAGATGGGAAGCGAGAAGAAAACGGGGATGGATGGGGGGGAACCGGGGGAAAAAGGGAGTGAGCGAGCGGCGCGGTGGAATGGGGATGGGAGCGGTGGCAGCCTCGCTCTGCAGCGGAAAGCACTAACACAGCTACGTGCAGTCAGGGTGGGTTTGTGTTAGGGTGCACGCAGCACAGCAGGCGGTTTTTTGTGCGTGACTTGTGCAGCCCACCCACTCGGTCGCTCACTACGCAGCACAGGATGGCGGCGTGCAGCGTGCCAGGAGCTAGCGGGATGCTGCGGGCGGTACCTGCAGTGCCTTGGGATGGATGCACTGAGGGAGGGGCAAGGCAAGGTACCAAGTGCGGTACCCAACCTAGTACTCCTTGCCTCGCTTTCAAATGCGAGGCGACTACGGATACAGATACCCCAAGTACCTGATACATTATGGGACTGTTGACAACATCTCCTTGCGGATGCGATTGGAGTCAGTGAGGAAAGACTTACGACAAGTGCTGCTATTCATCAGTCATGAGTCTTCCCACTCACTGGTCAGGAGACTCTGTGTCGGCGACCTTTACCAGGACGGCGGTTAGCAAGAGCGCTATCTGGCGGCGAGGACAGGAAACGGGGGGGACGCCAGAGCCCACTCCCCTGCACCCACTCCCAGGCCAGGCCAGCCAGTCGCAGCGCTCGGGGAGGGTTTCCTGATGTAGCACCAGTCCCAACACGGTGCAACAGCGCCAACGGACTACCTCCCTTTTCCCTCTCTTTTCTTTTTTTTATTCTCGCTTTCTATTTTTTGGGCATCTTGTGAATCTGTTGTTTGGAAATGGTGGGTAAAATATATCACAGCCTTATTCGCAGTATGGGCACGCTGCGGCAGAAGCGGGTGGGCGCGCGCCCCAGGCAGGTGCCTTTTTTCTGCCGTGGTTCCGTGTTCTGCCAGATGCCCACGAAGAAAGAGGTACCGACTGGTACACAAGTCCCGACGGACACCCTTTCTTGGTACGCACAAATCCATCGCAAAAATGCTTTCCACCGGCCCTCTTCAGCCAAGTCTTCTATTTACCTCTACCGGCTCTGCTCTGTACCAAGGCACTCTTTACTTGCTTCCTTTGGTGCTTCGGTGCCTCGGCGCGCCTTGCCTTGCTTCGTGGTTGGTCCAGTTGGTCCAGTTGGCGACGGGCTTCCCAAGCACAGACCCCAGCTCATCCTGTAACACCAGCTGCTGAGTTGTGCCTCGAAACGGGTGCCTGTATTCGTAATGCAACAGACGAGTACCTGTTCCGCCCAATATACCAAGCATCATCCATTATTGGAGAAACGCGCAGCTGCATTATCACCTTGCCCTACATTTGCACGACTCGTCTATATTTATCCTCACCTGTTTTATCCAACTAGCCATTCTCATGCCAGCCAGAAGAGAAGGTGAAGGCACAAGTCGATGCGCGCCACGCCCCCCGAAGCCCCTCCCCTCCTCCTCCCTACCCGGACTAGCTCCAGGTACCATTCCCCCAGCTCCTCGGCCTAACCTCGATCAGGTCACACTAGCCCAGGCACCAAACTCTGAGCCGCCCAGCCCAGTGCTCACCACCTCTGTCTCCTCTCTCTGTCTCTGCGAGTCGGCCTCTCTCCGCCTGTGCGCGGAGTGCCCGCCCTCTTTTTCATCAACGGCTTTCTTTTCCTTCTTCCCTTCTTCTCACTTCTTGGTACTAGTTATCAGACTCGGGCTCATATACTCGCATCTCCAGCCTTGATCGTGCGACTGTGCTTCGCCAAGGCCAGGAACTCGTCCTCGCCACCACCATGTCGTGTCGTGTCGCATTTGCATCACCACCCCAAACGAGCACCTTCAGCCGCCATCAATGCAGCCCGTCGCGCCCCAAAGTCTGGCTCCCCTTCCACCTATTCCACTCTTCCATGCCGCCCTTTTCACTCAGGGCTCCAACGACATGCCGACCCTCTGCCCCGACGGACGTGGTCGAGCCGCGTTTGCGTACTAACTAGTCTCAGCGACGCCAGCCCCAGCCCAGAAAAAAAACCGATCGTCGAGGCCAGACGCCAGGCTAGTCGAGACAGTTTGCTGGCGGCGCGCCACGCGGCCAGGAACAGGAGAGAAGAAAACGCAGAGCCCCTGCAGCTTCAAACTGTACACATGCCTCCGTCAACCACACGCCACTTGGTCTTGGCCCGTTAAAAGCACCGCCGCCACTGTTCCGCGTAGTCGCTGGCTGTCTCATCCTCCGCCCACAGCTTGCCTTGTTCCAAGACAGGGGTCTCCTCCAACGATGCCACATCGTCCAGCCACGAAACCATAATCCACCACTCCCCTGACGCCTTCTCTGGCCAACGAGTGGAGAGAGGGGCCAGCCCAAGTCAGGCCAGGCATCTTTCGGTGTCAATCGACGCGGTATGGCATGCCTCAGACGAAGATTCAGTCCCATCCGCTGCTTCCAACTCTTCTGCTGACTTGCTCAGCCGTCCACCACCGAGTCACTGGCCCTATTCGCAGGCCTCAACACGCCAGACTGCAACTTTCCCTGAAAGTCCCCATGAACCCTCAGACACCACGCATCCACCCATCGTTCTGAGCTTCTTTGCCCCGACCAGTATCTGTACCTTGCTTGCCCTACAGGCTGACGGATCCTCCTCAAATGGTCACCCATTGGTTGCCCTTCCCCCCTAGTCAGTCAACGCACCCATCGCGCCCCCCAATGTACGTCACACCTGCAAGGTTGCAGCTTGGCATCACTTTTCGGCATGTCAGCTGCGCGGTAGCCAGGCAGGGCAGGCATCAGACAGGTGTCACTTCGCAGTATCTATGTACTTGACTAGTTTTGTAGGGATCTTCTCTCTCAGACGTCACTCATCATCTTGCCCAGTTGGACAATGGTGCACAGCATCGAGTGATACAGTGAATATCTCATCCTCTATCTGCCTAATACGAGTTTGTTGTTCACAATGGGCAATTACGACCGACGCTCAGACGATGAAGCCCGTCAGAATTACGAAGGCTACACTCATTCATCACGTCCGCTTGCAGATGCACAACCACCTTTTCGAATCATTGGCTCGCTTAGCTTGTTGTGGCTGATGAAACTGTGCTCGCATCTTTTTACCCGCTCTGGCCTGGGTTTCTATTCCTATTCGCCGAAGCCGCATGAAGCCTCGCCTTGTTACACCTTGGCCAAAATGGCAGAGTTGGTGAGGCGGATTCGCTCCGGGTCGATCACCGCTTCTTGGCGCAGTCTGTTTTGAGTCGGAACTCAAAAAGATGGCATCTGTCACAGCCACACAGAGAGGAGTAATGCATTGATAGCCATGACCACGGCTTGGAGTTGCCTGACACGCTAGTACCGATACTATCGTCAGTACGAAGAAGCTGAGGATGATGAGTACAGCTGATGAAACTATAAGCCTCTGACATGACGGGGAAATATTGCGACACACTTGATATGCAAGCAGCGTGAATATGCGTCACCGCCATACATGCATCGGGGCGCCGGCCGGTTCCTGCAGTAGCTGCAGGCCCGCTGCAGGTACCAGCACCATCTATGAGCAAGTGGATTCGGCACAATAGTAGAGGCATCTACGGATACATACTTATAAATAGGTTACCAACAACCAGAGCGCACATAGCAGCCCTGTACGGGTGCTCCTGAGTTGTGAACTTGTGAGTAACACTCAATGCCAAGCAGTCGAGGTATGAACCGGCTCCCGCGCACGAAGTAGTCTCCTAGTTGGCGCAGGTTGGCGCCGCTCTCAAGATTCGCTGACTGAATAACTATTTCGTTAGCCTGCCAAAGCCGCCTCGTTGTTGGCCGAGGACATCTTCCTCGGGTAAGCCACCCAGGCTGATGCTGCGGAGCTCGGCACTGGTTAATAACTTGTCTGCAATTGCAAGCGCAAGTCTTACTTTGCTCTTACTAGGTATCTACTCCGTACCGACCGAGCATCTCCTGAGCGTATCCCGCCCACGTCGTGTTCATCTGCAGCGATGTTGCACGAACCCGTTCGTTGTCCCAGAAGCTGTGTACTAGTGAGCAGATACGACGCATCTTGGCACCCAAGTTCAATACGAGCGTCGCCAGATTCGAGGGTTTCTGGCACGTCTGTCAATATTGGCTTCTTCGCTCCTTGCGGCTCCGATGGCCTCCCCCCATTGCCTGGCACATGATTCCTTATTTATACTTTGCTGCATAACTAAATACCGTTGTCTAACCTAATCAAGGCGCCAAGGCACGGATACCGAAGGCACGGTTTTCCTCTTTCCGCTTGGCCTCGGAGTTGTCTGGCTTAGACTGCCAGGACTCTGTTTTTACCCCTGACTAGTGATGCTCTGGGCGGCACCTTGCGTCACTGCCAGCCAACCGCGGCCCGTCGTGCCTGGGTCCTGCCACCCTCCTCTGCTGCAACTCTGCTGGATGCTCAATCACTCGCCGTCGTCGAATCTTGTACCCGTAATCCGTACGAAGTGCAGGCAAAACTATTGACTTGCACGGTTGCACCACCCACTGCAAGCAGCTTCGCTAGCCAAGGTCGTTCGAAACAGTTGTTCCACAGGACTCTGGACGAGTCCCGTATGCGCCCATCTGCGTCTTGAAGACTACAAGATCAGGCTTGCCACCAGTGTTGGCCTTGATCGCAGCGAGACTTGGTACGCGCGCCTCAAGACATCTGATGGAGAGCCTGCCGCTGGTACCATCCCGCCCCCGGTCAGGATGCCTGTCCACCCACCCATCGGACCGTTTGTGTACCAATTCGTACTGACCAGCCAATATCCGGAGAGAGTGTGTGGCAAATGGCGCAAGGCCATCGGGTGCTGGCCTGACCTCTCTCCCAAGGTTTCACCGACAGGCGCAGATACTTGACCTTTTTGTTTTCGACTGCGTCTGTGACACGAACTGAGTCTCTCTATTTCTTGTGTTGCGTGTTGCATCATCCTATCTCTGGGAATTGCCATCCACGCAGCCCGGTCTTCTCTTCTCCCTTTGCAAGTCATTTCTCGAGCATACGGTCACACAGTGAGCCTTGCTCTCGCTAGATTGTTCGTGTGAGTTGCCGTTCCTCGCCACCACTGCCCTGTCATCAGGTTGTCACTAGTAAGGGGGCCCTGGGCGCCTGCGATGGGCTTGCGTTGGCCGCCCCAGATTCCGACTAACTACTCCACGGCGCCAGTTGCGGAGGCGTTCCTGAGCCCTGTCACGGCGCCCTGCTAGGGGCTCTGTATTGGGACTGGTATACCCAAGACAGAACAATGGCTCTATCAGTAATTCAAGTTCGAACCGTTGGTACTGGTAACTCTAGTACTTGACGGGTTGCAGGTATGCACCATGACGCCGGCATTCGGCGACCGTATATATACCTATGGAAAGGGGATCAAACAGGATCGTCATAGACTTCCCGTCCTGCAGCTGAGCATATTTGTCATTTTTCTTGCGCGACGCCCTCTGTCATGCCAACAACCCTGCAGTTCGTCGAGGATCTACGAAACATCAAGGCGACGGGCATCGGAATGCATGCTCATGGACAAGCTTGACCCACGTCCATGGTTCGGCAAAAAAGTTGATGGGGTCCGTCTCAACAGCGAGCGTTGCTTGCCACCCGCCGCAGAGCCTTCCTTGTTCGTGGAGAATACTGACTGGTACGACCAAAACCACCAAGCATGCACAACACGCCTGTCTCTCAGGGGCCAACAAGGCAGGGAACGCACTGATCCCCAAACCCTGGCCCCCAATCAGCCGACTGGGGCCGGGCAAACTGGTTCCCTCTGCGGACAAGGGTGATATCCCTTGCTAGCTCTGTCTCTCTCCTACGGGCAGACTCATTGGGTGGCCTGGCACGGATAGACTGCAAGACCCTGGGCGGCTAGGTATTCCGGCAAGACATGGGGTGGCAAATAGCAATGATGACAAGCGTCGGCCGTATTCTCGCAAGGGCAGAGGAAAACTTTCCGGAGAAATGGCGGCGCCAGAACAAAACAAGTCCTGGTTCCTCCCCTCGTCCCTTTTGGCCTCGTGCCGATCCGCGCCCCAAGCGTTTCCGTGCATGCACAGGAAAAGCAAAGCAAGAGCTCTGGCCTTGTTTGCCTTACTGGGCGTCTGCAAAAGAAATTAGAAAGAAGGAAAGAGCATCACTGTCGCTTGCTTTGGGCTTGTGCCCGATGATCCTTGTTCGATTTGTTTTTTTTTTTTGTGTTTCTTTTCTTTCCTGTCTGGTTAAATGATCGAGTCCCTCAGCTCCAATGTTGGCCACCGCGCGTTTTTATATTAGTAGAGTTCCCGCATCACCTCCTCGACGGCCTTGGCGGCCATTTTCCTCCGCTGCGTCTCGCCCATGGTCTCGCCGGCCTCGCGCGCCGCTTGGAGCCTGCGCATCATGGCTTCCACCTTGGCCACGTCCTGGTCGTTGACGTCCTGCTCGCTTTTATCCGGGCCATCCTGTTCCGAATCTTGATGTGTGAAGAGGGCTCTCTTCAAGACGTCGAGGTCGGTCTGGCCAAGGCCAAAGTCCATGTTTTCGAGGTCCTCCAACGCCGCCGCCCCGTCTGCAGCCTGCTTGCCGTCCGCTGTGGCGTGCTCCTCGTCAGGGTGCGGCTCGTCGGCCGAGCCCAGGTCCCATTCATTGGCCTCGAGGGCTTCCTTTACGCGAGGGATGCCAGCCTTTTCTGCAAACCAGTTGTCAGATGATGGTTTCGCTCGGCGCCGTCCAATCCAGAAAATGCTTACCCCCAAACTGTTGCAGCTTGTCGCTGTCGTCGCCGCCACCCACCTGCACAAACTCGAGCCCGGCCTCGGCGCACAGTTCATCCCAGTCGTCCACATCCAGCGCGCTGCCGACGCCGACGGCCAGCTTCACGCCGTCCCACTCCCACCCTCCGAGGCCGTCGTGGACGACCTTGCCCACGTTCTGAATGAGCTGCCGCGTGCTCTCCGTTTGCGTGGTGCCATCGGGGATGGAGAAGACGAGGAGGAGCCCGCCGAGGACGCCGAGGACCTCGGAGGCTTCCGGGGAGAGGAACGAAGATGCCCACTCTGACGGCGAGTCGATGAGGTCCAGCCAGACCGGGACGGTGGTGGTGTAGTATTTGGTCTTGAGGGGCAGCTGGTGGGTAGTGCCTGCGAGAGAGCCCTCTGTAGGAGTAGGAACAGATCCCGTAATGTCTGGAAAAGTCAGCATTGGCGTGTTCTCTGAGTGCATGAAAAGGGTGCCGAGGGACCATGAGACACAGGACCAAGTGTAGGGTAAGCAATGCTGCTGTCGGTTCGCAGCTAGGCGGCGGGCATCTTACCGTGGATAATGCGACTGAGGTGGTCCTTGTCGGACTGTAGACTGACGGCGAGCGCCCTTTTTGGATCTTTTATATCCATGATGGATACGGGAGATGGGAAATAGGGCTTTCAGATGATGAACTGAAGTTTGGCGACGTTCTGTCTGCATGACCGCATGGTGGGGTTGATGAAATGGTGGGGTACCAAGACAGAGCTTGAGACTTTGCTGGGTTCAACTCAAGTTGCTACATGCGATCAGTTGTGATGTTATTGTAATTTTGCTTTGAAAATTACCGCTTCCTCAATACGTGTCAATTTGATATTCCATTTCAGGTTCCGTGAAGCCCCAACTCGAACCCCCCAGAATCGCGCTAGAATGTATCAATGACCAATTGCGATCCTCCATGAGGCAGCTGCCTACGTACCCCCCCGCCTGAGGAGATGAATCCTTCCTCGTCATCCTCTCACCACACGTCCGTCAGCAACCTTGCCTTCTCAACGACAAAAACAAAACACCACCCGTTCTCTTGATCGGGCATCTTCACCATGGGCAACCCGTCAGATCTCGCCCCTCCTTACAAGGACAGCGACAGCAGCCAGCCCACGACGCCGCTGGGCGAGGCCGCCAGCTCCATCTCCATGCACCGCCCCAACAACCCAACTTCATCACCGCCGCGCCAGCCGTACTTTGACCACGACTTCGACGACGAGCCTCCCCACGCCGACGACGACCTGCCGCCACTGTACAGCGATCACGACCATGACGCCGTCGCCGTCACGCCGGCCGACCTCCTCATCCCCCCTGGCACGCCTCCCCTCGCCATCTCGCCCTTCCGCAGCCCCGACAGCGGCACGACGTACTTCCTCGACCGCCGACTCGACACAGACCCGGCATTCCTACAGCAGCAGCTCGAGATTCTCGCTGCGCCCCCGCCGCGCCCGCTGTGCCGCCTGCGCGGCACCCATAGCGAGACCCGCCGCCGCGACGACAAGGACGAGCAGGAGACGGTCGTCGACTTTGACGTCGAGGTAGACCTCACCGCGGTGCTGTACACCGACGCGCGCGCCGGCGCTTCTTGGCGGCGCCTGATCACCGTCGACAACCGGGAGAAGGTGCGCCGCGGCACCGTGCTGGCTCGGCGCGCCCCCGGCTCCGGCCTCGCAGAGGCGAGCACGCCGACGGTGCAGGAGTGGTGCCACCGGTACTGCGCGAGCGTCGCCGGGCTCAAGGTATTTGCGCTGGAGCGCCGTGTGATCGGCTGGGACTTTGATCATCTCCAACGCAAGCTGGTCCGGCTTGTTCGCGATACCAACTACCAGGGCCGGCTGCACGTCGACTTCCCCGTGCGCGACGCCCGCGTCGAGATCCACAACGAGTGCCGGACGAGCCGGTGGCGGTTGACTCGGTGGATTGTGGTGGTGTTCTGCGTGACGCTCACGTTCCTGCTGGCCTGGCCGTGGCTCTTCTTCAGAACGAAGCGCTGGGAGACGGTGCGCGCAGAGTGGCCGCTGCGCGACGCGCGGACGGGCAGGTACGCGAGCCTCAGCGAGGATGAGTGGTTCAACATGTGGGCGCGGACGATCCGCGAGGCGTGCCTTGCGCGCAAGCAGGGCGTGCTCGACCAGGGCGCCCTTCGGCGGCAGCAGGAGGTAGGGGCCGGCCTGGGGGGTTTGCCCGGCGTGATGCAGGCCGGCGTGGACGCGATGGGCGTGGTGGATTGCAGCTTCGGTTGGGGCGGTGATGATGATCGCCGAGGAGGCCACTCGCGAGGGGCCCGTGTCTCTACGTTCGGAGGAGGAAACAGATGCTGAAGATCTTGACGATTGATTGGCCTTGTGGATGAATTCATGGCATTACATAGCAAACTACATCAGCGACTGCTTCATATCTCTTTACTCTTGAAAGCTTATTTTGAACGGACCCTAGCACAATTACGCAATCTGCATTGTCTTGAATCCATCGGGAGCCCTGGTAGTGGAAGGCATGCATCAAGCACGCACGTGGGAGCTGACCAGTCTCCTCAGCATGAATTAACCACTTTCACAGCACCCCCATATCAGGGCTGAGTTCAGATCTGGCATCTCAGAGCGAATTGCAACTCAAGATTCTCCCAGTAGCCCGCAAGTCTGGTTTACTATGCCCCCGCCCGGTTCGCCGTTGACTACCCAAACCGGCACCGCCAATGTAGCCTCGCCGACGCGGAGCTGCACGTCTTCCCGCACGACACGCTCAGGTTCTGCCGCAAGGGCTTCTGCAGCTGCATGACGACGCACTACACGTACAGCGCGCCGGTCAACGATTATAATGGTGTGCACTCTACCTTTGACGACGACCATGCCTGGTCCTGCTAGGGGGGAATCGAAGCGGGGGGTTGTTGATGGGAAGAGCAACAAAGTTGAGCCATGTATTTGTTATATATATTCGTCTATAGCTTTTATTCAACGCCAAATATAAAGAAGGTCAAGCAGAAAACCACCAACCCGGGCTGTCAAGTGTCAGAATCTAAATGTCAGTCCGCCGCTATACCCAAGATTAACAACAAAGGAAAAGAAAATGCCCCGGTCAAGGAATGAACCCAGAAGCAATGCACTATATACAAATACTCATACACACTGAAAGAAAAGAGCATCATTGCGCCTCCGTGCTCACCAGGCGGTCCGCATCCCACTTCTTCTTGGCTGCCTTCTTCAAGATCTCCAGATCGCCGCTCGACTCGCACATGCTGTGGAATTGCGAGTCTTGGTTGCTGATCAGCTCCCACGGGTGCGCATACTCAATCATCTCGCCCTTGTCCAGCACCAGCACCTTGTCGTAGTCGACAATGGTCTGCAGCCGATGGGCAATCGTGATGACGGTACCCCGCATCTCGCGTATCGTTTCCTGGATCTTCGAGTCGGTCGTGTAGTCGATGGAAGCCGTGGCCTCGTCCATAACCAGCACCTTGGGCTTCTTGAGCATCGCGCGCGCCAGGCAGAGAAGCTGGCGCTGACCCTGGGAAAGATTCGACCCGGATTCCGCGACTGGCGAGGAAAGATCTCGGAAAATATTCTTGTTGCTGGCAACGGCAGAAATTGGCGTCGCAGGTGCGCTGGTATCCTCCTCACCAATCAAGTGCACTCGTCGCAGAGCCTCAAAGATTTGTCCGTCCGTGTATTGGTCGAACGGGTCCAGGTTGGACCGCAGCGTGCCGGTGAAGAGAGTCGGGTCCTGCGGCACAATGGTAATCTTCTCACGTAGATCTTGCAGACCAATGGCCCCAATGTTGACACCATCGACAAGAATCTCGCCTCTGTCAGCCTCGAGAGCGCGGAACAAGGCAAGCGTGAGCGAACTCTTGCCCGCGCCAGTGCGGCCAACAATGCCCACCTTCTCCTTGGCGTTGATCTTGAGCGAGATGCTACGGAGAACGGGCTCCAGGTCGGCTCGGTACCGCGTGCTGTAGTTGATGAACTCAACGCCGCCCTTCTCCGGCCAGGTTTCGGCCGGGCGGTTGTCCTCCACAATGGCGTCGGCTTCCTGCTCAACATCGAGGTACTCCTTGATTCGCTCCATCGAGTTCATGTTTTGTTCGTTTGTGCCGTACTGCCGGACCAGCCATAAGACATTGTCAGTGAAGCTCATGGCGTAGCTAAGCGAGATACCCGCCGCACCAGCGTCGATCTTGCCAATGCTGAGAATGATAAAGACGCCCGCAAAGAACGAGACACTGTTACCGATAAAGTCGGCACGGAAAGCCAACCACCTGTTGAGGGCCCAGAGATAGATGAAGGGCCGGTTTGACGTGTTGACCTTGTCGAGGTTCTCCAAGATGAAGCGGCGCTCAACGCCATAGGCTCGGATTGTCGTCATGCCGCTGAGGGTCTCGCCAAACTGCTGGAAGAGGGGACTGCGCTGCACAGATTCGAGGCGTTTCAGATCACGCGAGGCACGGAGGTAAAGGACGGAGACGCCGTAGAAGAGAATGCCGATGAAGACGGCGGCAAACAAGAAAGCGGGGGTGATCACAGCAATGAGAACTATAGTCACGATCAGAGACAGGGCGCAGGCGAGCACACCGATGGCCGTCGGGGCAATGTCCTGATCAACGGCTTCAAGATCCTTGCTGAAGCGGTTCACAATCTGACCGAGAGGGGTGACATCGAAAAACTTGAAGCGAGCCCGCATGACAGAGCTCAGCAGTGCGCTGTGCAGACGACGAGACGCAGTCAGAGAGCCAAAGAAGATCCAGATATCACGAACGAAGGCGGTAAAAGCACCAAGAGCACCAATGAAGGCAAGGCCAAAGACGTAATAGACTGCATCAACTTCATGCGCCGGCTTAGCAATACTAATTGGCACCTGGCCTGCGACTGTGTAGGCGTCTGCATATGCAGGGGACTGGTCGACTTGCAAGTTGCTCAACTTGGCGATGGTGGCCCAGGCGGCCTTGGGGTGGAACTGGTTATTGTAAGAGGCACTCGCAGAGCTAAAAGCGACGCTGCGGACGTCTTCCTCGACGTACTGGTTAGCCCAAGCTCGGACCCAGACATTGGTGGCGACAGGTGCCAGTTGCTGCAGCTGGAAGACGACCAGGGCGATGATCCAGAACCAGTACGAGCCCATGGAAAAGAGATAGAGCTTCACGACGGGCCACTTGATGGCACCGGTAGCCTTGCCTTCATCCATGGGATCCACCTGAGGGGCGACCTTCTTCTTGGCCTTGGGCTTGTATGGACTGTCGGGAGTGCCCTCCACGACGGTGGTCTCGCCGAAACTAGAGGCGCGAGAGGGCGCGCGAGACGTCAGGACAGAGCCAGGTCGGGACTTTTGAAGGTCCTCGCCGAGCTCGCCGGTGGCAATCAGTTCGGCGGATGCGCCCTGGGCCTTGACACGGCCGTTGTCGAGCACGACGACGAAATCGGACTGGGGAGCGCAGAGCTGCACATTGTGGGTTACGAGGATGCAGGTGCGGTCCTCCATGAGCGGGCCCTTGAGACAGCGGTGGAAGATCCAGTGAGCCGTGTGCGAGTCAACGGCAGAGAGACAATCATCCATGAGGATGTGGGCCGAGTCGGAATAGACGGCGCGGGCGAGAGAGATGCGCTGCTTTTGGCCACCGGAGAGCGTGATGCCCTTTTCACCAACAAGAGTCTCGTCACCGTGGTCGAGAATGTCGAGGTCGCGCTCGAGGGCGCACGCAACAATGACGTCGTTGTAGCGCTTCTCATTGTAAGGCGCGCCGAACAAAATATTGGTCTTGATGCTGCCGTTGAGGAGCCAAGCGGCCTGGGCAACGTAGGCAATCGTGTCGGCGAGGCCGGTTTCCGGGTCGGGCCGGACATCGTCGCGGCTGCGGCCACCAGGGCAAAATACCTTGCCGTTATACAAAGACATTTCACCAAGCAGCCCCATCAGAAGAGAGGTCTTGCCGGAGCCAGTCGGACCAGCAATGATGTTGAGTTTGCCAATTTGGAAGTCGATGTTGAGGTCCCAGAGGCGGAAAGCACTGGGGCCGTCCTCGGTCTTGCTGTCCTTGCTGCTCCAAGAGAGAGTGGTGTCGCGGAAGCCGATGCGCTTGACACCTTCCTCATCAACGTTGTCAGTACCGAGCTGCTCGTACTTTTCAGTCTCGCCCTCTTGTAAGAATTCCTCGACTCGCTCGACCGAAACCTTGGCTTCCTGGACGTGGGCAAACATGTCACCAAGCATATCCAAGGGGATACGCAGAAGCATGAAGAGCGAAATGGCGGTGAAGGCGATGGAGGGGTAGAGAGGCCTTTTCTCGACCAGCGTAAAGACGACAAAAGAGAAGAAGGTAATGAGAACAGGAACCGAGTTCCAGATGGCGACAGCGACAGACCAGAGGACGTAGCGGGAGCGCATGGCCTTGAGTTCGTTTTCGCGCTTCTCGTCAATGATGGTGCCGAAGCGCTTCTCCCAGGCGAAGTACTTGATGATACGAATATTTTGGAGGACTTCGTTGGTGACGTGGATTCGCTTGTCGGTGGCAGCCATGATTTTCTTGGAGGTGACGCTGAAGCCATTGGCAAGGAGGTAATTGACGGGAACGAGGAAAATCATGACGATGATGCCAGGAATGGCGCTGAGTCCCATGACCTGCCAGAGCAGGAAGACGGACACGGCGAGCTGAACGGGTGCAGCCCCGACAAGGAAGTGCAGATAGGCCGTAGTTTCGGAGATTTTGTAGCTATCAACCGACATGAGGTTAATGATAGTACCAAGATTCGTTTGCTCGTCGGTGGTGGCAGCGGTCTTGTCTTGGGCCTTGTCCTGGGCCTTCTTCTTGCTCTTGAACCCGAGTGCTCGCCTGATGGTAGAAACAGGGCCCTTGGCGGTGTCGTCGTCGGGGGAATCTCCGAGGGTCTTTTCGGCGCCAGCGGCGGCTTTGCGGCGAAGGGCCTTGGCGTAGACGTCACCGATGATGATGGCGCGCATGCGAATGCAAATTTTGCGGCCGGTCCAGAGACTGATGTTGTCGCTAATGGAGCGAATGGTGTCGAGAACGGGAAGGAGAATGACAAAGAGCCAAATAACATTGCGCGGAGCGGCATCGGGGTTTTCGACGTATTCGAGAATGTATTTGAGTAGCATGGTGGGTGCAAATGTAAAAACGCCGGCGAGCGCGGCAAGAAGACACTGGCCGGTGAGAGGACCCTGGAAGTACTTGAGTAAGTGGACGACGAGAGATCCGGTTTGCTTGAGGGACCGGTAGCCGGCAATGACGTTGGCGGCCTTGTCCCTGGGTAAGAGGTTCCAGACGGCGTTCATCTCAAGCGGCGTCTTCCAGCCGGCCCAGACGATGTCGTCGACCCAAGAAAAGGTAACAATCGAGAAGAGACTGGCAAGCGGTTCACGGGAAGGTTCCAAGCCGTTCTCCCATTCCATCAGGACGGTCTTGTTGCCCTTGCGGGTGGTGATGGCCATGCCCCAGAGAAGGGTAATTGAGGCAAACTCAGCAATGGCGATGGCCTGGGCCAGGTTCGAGCTCGGGTTTATCAGGGCGGAGCGGAAAACGACGAGGGAGCAGACCCAGGTGACGGTGTAGATGGTGGCGGTATGGTTCCAGAGGTGAGGGACCCTCCATTTCGAGTTACCAAGGAAGAGGCGAAGAGAAACGAGAGCGAAAGTGTAGAGCCAGACAATCAAGCTGGCCGTGGCCGCCAGACGAGCGCGTTGACCGTAGGAGCCGGTGCCGGTGATGAGGGCGGTGATGTTGAGAGCGACGATGGCGACGACGGCCAAAGTTTCGACGACGTTGGAGAGCAATTGGCCGTGAGGCTGATCAGCGTGGACCACGGAACCGCGAGAAATTGTCTTGGAGAGGCGACCGCCATGGATCTCTAAGTCTTGCTCGGAGTCGGAGTCGGGGTCCGGCGGGAGGGCGGTATGATCGACGACGTGGGGGTCGGCATCTTGGACTGCGTCATAGCCTTGAGTCCTGCGGTTCTCAATAATGCGAGCAACATTGAAAAAGATGATGCGGGTGGCAGACAGGGCGACGAGGAGCAGAGGAAGTATAACACGGAGGTAGCTGAAGAAGTAAGAGGCAATGATTAGCGGAGGCAGCGCGGATATTGGTGGCAATTGTGCGGGTGGTGGTTTTCGGCAGGCTCCGGTACAGCATAGTCGTAGCGCCGAGCGGCTGAGGCTGGAGCGGAAGACATGCAGCACAGACGAAGCGGCATAAGAAAGGAGTTACATACTCGACTTGAAAGCAGAGGGTGAAGTCATCTACCCGCCATATGGGCCAAGAGCATTGAGCGAAGCCGCCCATGGCTTTGGCTACAAACTGGACTCGACTGCCGCTGGCAGGGCAGAGAGAGGTGCCAGGCGGGCGGGAGATGTCGCAGCAGCAGTTGTTGCAGCAGCAACAGAAGCTACAAGCAGGAACGGCAACAGCCCGGCAGCCAAAGAGCGGTGTGCGGGGAAGGAGAAAGGCGTGGTCGTGATGGTGTTGAGCGTGGTCGTAAGTATCGTGGGATTTTGCTGAAGAAAAGAAGTAGAGGATGATGCGACCGACAAGCCCGGGATGAAAAAAGGCGGATTGTTGATGGTGGAGGGAGGAGAAAGCGGATTGGTCGGCTGGAATGTCGAATTTTGTCTGGTATTTTTTAGGTTAATTGGAACAAAGTGAAGTTCTCCTCCGCTCAAAGGTGGTGATGGGTGGGAAAGCGGGGCGGGGAGTCACCTCCGGGCGGGGGCTGCTCCATGCCCTCGGAAGCCGACCAGCGCTTACATGTTATTTACACTGGACTTTCCTTGGCAAGTACAAGGATGCATGTCTATTTCCTCATGTATAAAATACGGAGCAAATCAAATCAATATTGATATATATTCAAATCGACCTTTAATAACAAAAGTGCCCCCTTTCAGTGGGCTTTGGCTTCCGGAACACTGGTAGGGATCCATCTCGACATTTTCCATCAAGCTACTAACTAACTAATAAAGGGAGCCAAGCCTGCATGGATACATGCATGGCTCAGACAGTTGACCGCAATCCCGGCTCAATGGCAGCTTCTAGTCGCTGCAACCGAGGGAAAGAATTTTTCAAACAATTACGCTAAAGACTTTATTAATCAACAGGAAACTCGGTAGATACAATAACGTCTGCGACTGTGCAGGCATAGCGGCACTGTGGTGTGGGCCCACCCAGTTGGCGGCTTGTCTTCCTGCAGACGCAGACACGGGATCAGGATGCTATTAGGCTCTTATCTGATCAACGGCAAGTCATTGGTCCTCCTTGATGCTCAATAAGCCACCGGCGACCGCTCGCGAATACTACCTAGGAAAACAATGAATGCGGATAGCGTCATGAATGGCCGCGACCGCTTCCTGGAACCTGGAAAGGTGCTGCTGTCAAGGAATGTGCTGCCAGGCATTATTTGCTTAGCGAGGTAACGAGGGTGAATGGCCCAGTAAGGCGCAGCCTGTTTGTTATGCGATTCAACATCCTCGTCGTCTTTGCTAGCGCTTCCTTGACACCTCGTGGCCGCTGTCGTGTCTTTGCGCCGCTAGGAATATCTGTACCTGTCATTTGCTTCCTGCCCAACCGCGTTCTGTGACCAGAGTCTTCTCTGCGACTGCCCAAGGATCTACGTGTAGGACATGGCTGTGGATATCCGTGTACACACCCCGCCACAATAACTATGAGCCCACTATTGCAGGAGACCAACAGACCAACTGCAGGGGTGCCGAGTCGCGTTCAATACTTGCATTCATTCATTGATGACAAGATCAACCAGCTTTTCAGTAATGATATCATGCACGAGTATTGTATATCAAGCGCTAAATACTTTCAAAATGTGTATTACTTTTCACCTTGTTGTAATTGGTTTGCTGTCTTTGTTGATCGCCCTCCACCCATTCTCGACAACACGCACTTGCACTGGCGCGCATCGCTGGCAAGTATCCGTACCTTGTACCTACCTACCTGACTGGGATACATCAATTTGAACAGCAACATGGTACGAGGAAACCGCGCTAAATCTTAACGAAAAACGTCGGTTCATGCATGTCACGCTCAACAGGGGCCTGAATACTTCCCAGTAGCCTCAAGAAACATATCGTATTGTTTGCTGGCATGTACTCGTGCCACTCGCGATGAGACAAGTCTGGGCGCGTGGGTCGCACGCACAAACAGTGTCTGGTAACTAGTGGCTCTCGCTAGTTACAGGTGGGTTGTGATTGTCGATGTATTGATATTGAGGGATAATTACGTGTGTTGACAATGACTTTTTTACCCTCCAAGTGTCCTACTGATGCCTGGCTTGTATGTCAACACCGTTTTGATCATTTACTTGACATGTGCACCCTTGGTTAGAAAGGAGCTGGTTGGCGCTGTCATAGTCCTGCGTTTGTCCCTGCAAACACTTGTTCCCTCCTTGACCTTTCTACGCACTGCTCGACCACTCCGTTCATCGTTTTCCACCATGCTTCTGCCGGCTGACCAAGTCTCAAGCTGGAGCCGCATTTCTTGTCGCCTTCTTTCCACTCTCCGCCTGTTTACAGTCTTCTTCTGCAGCCCGTTGTGGCCGCAAACTAATTCGTCCAACTCGAAATCGCCTCTTCCACGCGTCGCCCTTGCCTTGACTCCTGACCATGGCCAACCCCCCTTGATATGACTGTATACCCATCTCTAACTGTCTCCAAAGGCACGTCTACAATCGACTTCAGTGGCATGACGCTCACCCTCATCGGCCCGTCAAAGGTGATGCCCGGTTCTGCGACTTCACGAGACACAAACCAATTCCTCCAACGACACAATGCCAGACTTGGAGCGATGCTCTGCCTCAGTCGTCTGGTCGACTCATGAGCACTTCATGCCCAAGAAATTCCGGATTGGATGCTGCGCAGGGCCCTCCCAAGACTCTCGACAGTTTCTGTCGCTTCGCACATCCGCGCAACATTCCGTCTCGCTCGAACAACTTCCGACGTGGAAGCAAGTGCCGATATGTCCAAGTATATGTGTCTGCCGACACTTCATTTATCGTGCGGGCAGCCCATCTATCATGAATCTCGTTAGCAACAGCAACCAGGGTGCCGGAGATTCCTGCGTTCAACAGGTACCGATGCCGGACTCACCGTGGCCTCGGCTAGTAAGCTATTAGAAGGTAAACACCTAGCAGGAGCCTCTTACGTTTTGATACGCATCTTTATCGTAACAAAAATGAAATGGGCGCTGTTTTAGCTCGACCGGTTCTGCCTTGGGTTCCCTGCCTTCTCAATTCGCCGAGCCCTCGCGCGGCTAGTCGGATGGCTGAAAGAAGATTATCCTTGTACTTTCTTCTTTTGGGCAATTCCGATTGCCGGTTCTGATTACCTGCCGTAACCTCGATTCAACTTTACCTAACATACGACCAGCCTTTGCTACCAAGTATAAGCAGAAAGCAAGATAATCGAGTGGTGGAAGAAAAGCATAAGTAGTCGCTTGCGTCGCGCACATAGCCGTGCTCTCAACAGGAGCTCTGAACCAAGTCACTCTAGCAATTTTTCCATCCAACATAAGCTCAAAGCCATCATGATTTTTGCTGCCGTCCTTTCCTCTTTGGCTGTCGCCACGGCTTCCTCAGTGGCAGAAGCTGCGACGCGTTCCGTGGAGAGACGGACCAAGTATAAGCCCGGCTGGTGTGGCCAGGCTACCCCAGGATCTGGGTTCAATTATGTCGAAGCCACCTGGAAGATGCCCGAGTCCTTCCCGACAGACGCCCAGAAGCAAAATCAGCCAATCTACAACTACCAATGGGTTGGCATTGACGGTGCTCTTTCGCAATGCCAGGCTCTCCTCCAGGCCGGGACTTACTACAGAGTTGGTGCCTCTGCTTCCTGCTGCCCGACATCACTGACGCCTTCTCGCTCTAGCTGAAAGATAATGTTGGTACCTACGGATTCTGGTACGAGTTTTACCCCAACGGTTCCTGGCTCCTGGACAGCCCTGCAGGTAAGTTCATGTCGGTAGGACGGTAGAACACGCGCGCTGATAGGTAGACAAGTGTCCCCAGGAGATGACATCTATGTCAACGTAAAGGCCACGTCCAAGACTACAGGCACTGTGTGAGTTTTGTACACCCTCTCCTGTACAAGCATCACTTCCTAATGGTGGAACGCTAAGGTATATGGAAAATCGAACCACCAAACAGAATTTCACTCAAGACCTGACTGCACCTGATGGCTACGAGCTTTGCCAGTCCAATGTTGAATGGATCCAGGAGAATGCTATTGGCAAGGTCACGACGCTGGCACCTTTCTCGACCTTCAGCTTCGAAAATGCTTATGCGACCGACGAAAGTGGCCACAGCTACAACATGAATGGTTCGGAGAGCTGGATTGTCCAGTTCGACAACCCGAACGGAAACGGTTACACACGCCTGTGCCACCCATCCGACATGACTGACACTTCCGTTACTATTAATTATGACGGTCCCAAGTAGGAGCAGTAGTACCATTAAGAGAGAGAAACGAGAGCGAGAAAGGGCACATGACTGATCGCTCGGTTCAATCATGTAGCATCTCTTTTCTACAATACAACAACATGCGCCGGAGTTCAGTCCCGCATATAGAAATTGAAGATGGAAATAATTCATTGTATTAAGCGTATAAGAGTGAATCCGGGCAATCAAATTAGGCAACAATAATACTTGACCATCAGGTGCGGAGAGTAAAACCGCTAGCATCTAGGCCCTGCCGCCTGTGGCGCCGGTGATGGCGCCAGCCAAGTTGTACAATGCGGAGGTGATGCCGGCCACAGCCCCCATGAGCGCGTTTGGGGCGGCGGGGGCAGCGGGGGCCGGAGCCGCGTTGACAGCCACGGGCACGACATAGCTTCCGTTTCCATTTCCGTTGCTCGAAACGGCCTCGGTCACGGTGGTGGTGTGCGCCACCGGGGCAGGGGCCTGGGCTTGGGCCTGGGCCGGAGCTTGGGCCGGGGCTGCGGCTGGGGCCGGGGCTTGGGCCGGGGCTGCAGCTTGGGCCGGAGCCCGGTTGGGGGACAGGTTGCCGTTGAAGACCGAGATGTCGTGTGTCTGGGCGCCGAGCACGTTGACCGGGAAGTTGAGCGTGTTGCCGTTGACGTTGTTGCCCTTGGCGTCCTGGGAGTCCGTAGCCGGGGCCGGGGCCGGGGACGCCGCCGCTGGCGCGTTGGCCTGGTTCGGGGAGTTGGCCTGGTTCGGGGAGTTGGCCTGGTTCGGGGAGTTGGCCTGGTTCGGGGAGTTGGCCTGGCTCGGGGAGAGATTGCCGTTGGCGGCAGAGACGTCGTGGGTCTGCAGGCCGAGGACGTTGATGGGGAAGTCCAGCTTGTTGTTGCTGGCGTTGATGTCAATCAACGGGCGGGCAGCCTATTTTGAAAGTCAGCGCAGTGCGGGTGGTAACCATGATCGGTGGTGTGTGTGTACCTGAGGGCTCGGCAGGGGTGCGGCGACGGCAAGGGCGCAGAGGGCAAGGACAGTAGCAGGAAGCATTTTTGCGGTGATGGAGAATTGAGGAGTAGAGTAAGGAGTGTAAGCGAAGAAGAATAGAAATTTGGAGGTTATTAAAATTGAAAAATTAAAATGAGAAATAAAGAGCGTGGTTGAAGCTGGAGCAAGCGTAAAGAGTGAAGGTGTTGGTTCTGCAAGCTTGCTACCTCATGCTTCCAACGGCGTTTCCTTCCTTTATATAGGCACAGGCACCGAAGTGCAGGTGCAATATCCAGCCCTATAATATTGCTGCACCACACAATTATCTCCTTATCTGCGCCTTTTCGCCGTTTTCAGGTGGCAATTCACCTGCTCAACGTCCGTGGCGATCCCCGCCGCACCGCATGGGCAACAACAGCGACCTCACCACAGGCGGTAGCCACAATGGGTGCCCTGAAAAAGTGGTCAGGGTTTCATTCCACGGTCGGCGCTTCACGATAAGCATCGACGCCAAAAGTGCGTGCCATGTGGCAATTTAGATGCGGCTCTGTGCCCTCCTCCCCTGCCAAGGGGTGCTGAGCACGGTCGCTCGACTGCTGACTCTCCGTCTGTGTGTCAACGGTCTTGGTTTTCGGGCTGGCCCACCAACCCATCAACACCGTGACGGCGACGGTGATTAGATCGAAGAGGTTAAAATTATCATGTCATGCTCTTGAGGTTGGCCATCAAGTTATGCGAACTTGCCCTTCTCTGTCCGTCCACATCGGGACGTCCCCTGTCAGCATCTACCGACGCGCCTCGTGGAAATGCATGCCGTACCTCATGCCCTGTCCATTCACACGTGGTTATCCTTCCCCGGGCGAACATGAGGAGAGGCACGTATATGACGTGGGTAGGCACCACTTGCACGCGGAGCTACGTCTCAGGACTTGCATGCTGTTGGTGGATCATCTGTCATCGCAGGGCAGGCCATTCATCGTAGAAGCGCTGCGGCCCGTTGGCGAAATATTACGCCGGCAGCGGATTATTCCGTCAGAAACGTGCCCATGTTGCTGAACTTAAATGGATACAAATCGCTTGCAATCGGCTTGCGCTGGTGTTGGCACAATGTCGCGAATTGCACCATGACGTGACGTGCTTCCACTATTCAGCAACGATGCACATTCTATGAAAAAAGGCAAGTCGGCATTTATCCCAGAAGCTATATCGGGTCTATTAGCAGGCTGCTATATACAAGCGTGAATGTCGTCGAGTTCCATCTAGCCCCAAGCCACCCCAAGCTTTAGAACAGCGGCTTCGTGCTGCTCAAGTCGTCGATGCGCCCGAGAAGCTGCTGCAGCATCCTGTAGCCACCAGACAGCGAATAGCTCGGGACCTCGTGGCCCGCTAGCTGGACGTCGTAAAACGTCAACCCGCGCTCCTTGACGTACACGCCAATGTCGCCCTTTGGCCCCAGCGCGCCCGGGTTCTTGTCCTCGTGGTCGGGGACGAAGAAGGGCGTCTTGGGGAAGGAGTGGAAGCCGCGGTGGCCGTGCCAGGTGACGTTCTGCAGGGCAAAGAGGGTGCCGTTGGTCTGGAGGAGGGCGTCGAGGGCGCCGGAGCCGACGATGGTGTTGTTGGTGCGCTCGATGATGTTCTGCAGGGTGCCGTCGAGGGCGGCGCCGGGGGAGGCGTCGCCGTGGGGGAACACGGACCCGTTGGTGTTGCCGCCGCACTGCTGCCACCGGTCGCCGATGAGGGGCGCGTGGATGGCCCTCTGCACGTCCTTGCGCTGGAAGTAGACTTCGGAGCCGGGGGGCACGTAGTCGCCGTCGTTGACGCCGCCGAGGTGGCTGTAGACGGTCGGGCACTGGTCGGAGATGTGGTAGACGTTGTAGCAAGGGTTGTTCGACTGCAGCGACTTGCGGATGATCTTGGACACCTCCTTATCCTCGTCGGGAACCGCGGGGAAGGGTTCCTGGGGAGGCGGGAAGGTGAACCACTTTCTCGTGTAGTTGGCCTGTCCACTCGATTCATAGAGCTCATTGATTTTGGCGACGGTCTTGTCGGTGTGGTGAAGGAGGTTGGCCCAGTACGTGTTGAAGGGAACATCGGTGATGGAGAACTGGATATTTTCATCTCCAAGGACGGGATCGTTGATGGAGATGCCCTTGAGGTTGAAGTACTTGGTGTCGTTTTGGAGGAGGAAGCTGTTGGCAATGTACGGGACGTAGGCGCCGGCGTAGGACTCGCCGGTCAGGTACGTCTTGGCGCCCTTGAGCTGGTCAAAGGTGTCGATGAAGTTTTTCCAGAAGCCGCGGAACTGCGTGGCCACGTCGATCTCGTCCCGGGCGCTGGGTGTGCCCAGGGAGAAGCCGGTGCCGACGGGCTGCTCAATCCAGATCATGTTGGTGAGCTTGTGCCACGAGTACGGGTTCTGGACCGGGGCGAGCGTGCCGTCCTGCCACAGCACGGGACCGTTCTCGGTCAGGAAGCCGGACAGGGACGAGCAGCCGGGGCCGCCGTTCAGCCAGACGGTGATTTCATCGGTGATGGAGGCGTCTGATGAAGGGAAGAACCAGAAGAACAGCTGGTCCTTTTCGCCTTTTTTGTTGGTAATGGGCAGGCTCCCCGCATAGGACTCGCCGACGTCAAAGCGGATCTCAGGCAGGTCCGCACCGTCGACAGCAAATTTCTTGGTCTTGCTGTTCAGATAACGAGGCTTCGTGGCGTTGCGCGCATGGAGATGCCTCTTGGCCAAGGCAGCCTCAGCGTCATGTTGCGGCAGATATTTGGCCGAATGCTTCTTGAAGGCCGCAGCCCTGTCGGCTTCGACGCTTGCGGACAAGGCCGCCACTGCGGCAGCAACGACTGTGGCGAAACGCATCTTTGTCGCGCTGTGGCTGGCTGTGATGGAGAACTGGATTGAAGAGGTTGATCGATTTGATCAACCTTCGGCACGGCTGCCTCGTATATATACATTTTTTGCATTCTTCCTGAGCCCGGCATTCGCCACGCCACGCTGCCCAACAGGCATGCATCTTCCGAGGAGGCCTCGAGCCGAAGCGGTTGCCCGATGGACAATTCCCAGCGAGACGTGACATCAACAGCCATTCCTGCGCCGTCTCTAACTCGAACAGGCAGGTGTCCATGCCGCTAGGACATCTCCTTGGCGATCGTGGACTGTTCGGTTAGTCATGCCGCGGGCCTGTCCTTGGTGCTGCGGATCCGTCATTGACCCAGAGCCTTGTTGTGTTGTTCGTATTCCGAAGGCTGTCCCGTAAGTTGAGTTGACAATCAATCACCTTGCATTGATTGTTCGCTTGCACTCTACCGTCGGCTCTTGGAGGACTGTAATGCGGCCCACCCAGAGTTGCGTAATGGTGGACATGGAATTGCGCGTCTCAAACACGGCCCACTGAGCGCTCCAGGGTACGTAGTGGGAAGAGAAGAATAAACAAGCACAGAAGGGTGCTTGTTCTCGAAAGGAATTACTACAAAAAATGTGAATAATCAAGATTTCCCTATTTTTCAATTCTCAATTAATTTCTGAGCAGTTGCCCATCCAAGTACAACAAGCGTCGACCGCCTCTACACTATCGGTAGTTCTGCCATGTTCCCTATCTACCTATTTTCAGTAGCCACAGTGCTATTCCGTCTTGAGAAGCTCCCTGGTGTACTAAATGTGATGTAACCTGGTCAGGTACCCGACTGCTAATGCAACTCTAGTACGGATATGTTGAACCGGAATAGTAAACATCCCAACTTACCAAAAGAACTTTTGAAAAGATTAGTAGAGCCCTGTGACTGCGCAAGATGGCGCAATCCAAGTATCCTGATTGTGCAAAAATATTAATCAATAGTAATTATACTAGAAACTTATACCGAGAAAGCCCGCTCGTGAAATCGCTTTATTTCAGCGCGTGGTTGATGCGGCCAACTTTGTACTCGGAGACATTCAATATACATGAAATCACCCGAGGCCTCCCTTGCAGGGGGCCAAAGATCTAACCACAATCTGCTTCCCACGTCAAATCATCCTTGGCGCATGCTCAAGAGCTTGTGATGAGGGCCCATTCCGCCACCGTCGCGCCCGCTGGGCCCTTGCCCTGGTTACCTCGTATCGACAGCGTCGCGAACCTGGACGCCGCGATCGGCGTCTCGAACGTGACCTCTGTCGTGTTGCTCTCCGGGATGTGCACATCGGTCCTCGGACCCTTCCACGGCGCGGATATATTCACCGTGAAGCGCTGGCCGCCTCCCGTCGCGCCAGGCTCGTCGTGGAACGCGAGCGTGAAGCTGTCCGGCGGCGACTGCGCCCAGTCCAGCGCGCAGCCGGCGATCTTCCGCCCGCGGTCGGAGTCGTCGAGCGCCACGGTGACGGAGCTCAGCTCCGCGGCAGAGGCGGGCTGCCATCGGGTGGATCGGGCGCCGTCGACGGCGCTCTCGGGGAACTGGCCTGGGACGACGGCCTGGGTCGACGTAACCGGGCGGCACTGCGCGACGTTGCCCTTCGTTGCTCGCACGTCCGCGGTCTTCCGGTTGGGGATGGTGACGGGGCTGCCGTCCGTTGGGAGCTCGTAGCGCTTGCCGCTCGCGGTGCCGGCGTCAACGGGGATGGGCGCGTCTGCGTACCGCTGGTCGGCGGTGTCGAGTGGCATGATATGCGTGGCGCGGGCCATTGTCGTGCTGTCGTAGGTGGACGATGCGGTGATGGGCCAGCCACGCCAGTAGAAGACTCGGTATTTGATGCGCGGGATCTGCGGCGGCAGGCTGGGGTCGACGTGCAGCTTGTCGTCGGGAAGGTATCGCAGTCCCAGGTAGCCGAACAGCGTAACTTGGTTGGCTCCGCCATGGCCCGTTAAGAACGGAAACGCCGGGTGCGTGCCGCCGTTGACGTTTGGATTGTCGATGATCTGCTCGGAGAGCTGGTAGAAAGGACCGCGAAGGTAGGGAGAAAATGAGTAGCGTGCGTAGGTGTGCGCGGAACACCCCGAGGGGGAAACCTGGTTCGCCACAATGGAGAAGATGGCCCAGGTCATGGCAGGGCCATCCGGCGACTGCTTGGCGGCATACTGCGGCTCAATGTTAGCGCCTTGCCTCGTCCGTTTGTCTTGCGAAATAGAAGACTCACATAGTCCAAGTCGTTCAAGGAATCCTCGGGTCCATAGTTGTGAGTGTACTGCAGCGGGAACGTGTCCAAGACGACATCGGCTTGCTTCACCACGACATTGTCATTCATGGTGGTATACTCGAGCGTGATGTTGTTTTCCCTCAAGAATACAATATTGTCCGCCATCTCCGTCCATTTCGAATTAGGCTGGAGGCCAAATTGCTTCCTGAACTGGTTGGCGTAGCGAAGAGTCTGAGAAATGAGCGGCATGGTGTACCCGCCAGCATCAACGTGGTTTGCATACTCGTCAGGATCAGTCATGTCGGTGAGCGTCCACTTGCTTCCGTTTGGCTGAAGAATGCTCGCGTATGCCGTTGCGATGGAGTCGAAAACAGGAAGGTAGGCGTCCTTGAACGCTGCATCGTCGCCAGAAGCGACCCATTGGTTGATGAGTGCCAGACAAATGTCGCCGTTGAGGTGGTATTCATAGTCCCAGCAAGCCCCCGTGCCGGTGCAGTTCCCGAAACGGGCGCTGGTCCAAGAATAAAGTGCGGCATCCTTGGGCATGGAGATTCCGCTCTTTGAGGTGCCCGCCCCCATCTGCGCATTCCGTTTTGCTTGTTCGTGGTGTGCGACTCGATAGCTGACAATGGTCTTGGCGGCCTCAGGGAACGCAGCGACAAGACCAGGTTGCATCCACGTTTCGGCGTCCCAGAATATCATGCCGGCGTACGTCTCGGTTCCAATTCCACCGACAGCAATGCTGTTCTCGTTGAGAGGACGGCCGGACGACTTGGCTAGAGCGTTCTCGCCGATAGTATTCTGGAGCAGGTAGAAGGGATTGACAATGGCCATGATGGAGTCGTCGACGATGGATGGATCGTCGGGCAGAGCGCCATTGTCGAGACGAAAGTCGTCAACAAATTCCTCCGGCATGACCTGTGCCCATTCTGCGGCGTGGGATTTAGCAAGACGACGAAATCCTTGTTTGGAAGCTTGCTCAGCGGCAGATTTCGCCTGGTTCTTGGGGTCCTTGAAGGCGTCAGTCGATGCAATTCCCACATATTTTGTAATCTCCAAGCGCTTATAGGCCTGGAGCTTCACATTGTATTTGCTTCCAATGCTCGAATCGACGCCCTGCAGATATGGCTCCTTGCGGGTTTGTTGCGCCGAGCCAACGCTGCCACCGGAGCTGAAGTCGAGCGTGGCAAAGACGTACGCCGAAGTGTTGGGCAGTCCCTCAGGATGAACAGCCGAGTAAATGAAGTCACCGTCAGACCCGGACTCGAGGAATGTCGATCGAACAGCACACGCGCCTTCCAGGATGTTGACGATGCTGGCGCTCACGTCGACGGACGGCTCAACCACCATGCGCACCACGCCGACGTTGATATCCAACTTGTGTGTCAAGATGTGAAACTCGATCTTGAATGTACCTGGAAGCCCTTTGGGGCGCCATGTATACTTCCACGACAAAACGCCGGCCTTGTAGTTAAACGTGGTGGAATAATCGGAAATGGTGTCGCTTGCGACGCCTGCATCCAGATACGTGCCGTTCCCAAGATCGAGAACAATGCCGCCCCAATGCGGGATGCCTGAGATGAAGCTTTCCCCATTTTGCACGTCCCAGAAGCCGGACACGCCGGCGAAAGCTTGTCGGCGTGAAAACAGTGGCCATCCGTTGGTGTTGTCACCGTTCACCGGCACGTCGACCTCGAAGAAGGGACCGGCACCGGCCGAGTTGATTCCGATAAAACCATTCGCGACGGAGCCGCGTGACTGGAAGTGTGCTTGGTCTAGCACAGAGCTGATCAGGCGCCAGTTTTCGAGATCCCACGAGACGCCAGGGAAAGCGGTGTTGTACACTGAATTTGCGCCGGAAGTGCCATCTCGAGCCTGGTTAGAGCCCAAGTAATCGAGATGGTACTGGTTCGGGTATAGAGCCTTGTTGGCGACTCTTACGTCCAAGGCAAACGCGGTTCCTAGAAGTAGGGAGGCCGCTGCTAGCCTGGTAGTCTGCTATTGTGTAAGTGTTTCGATGGCACAATGCCTTCTTTCTCGCGGTCTCAACATACTAAAAAAATCATGCTCATTACAATAGGCACCAGGCATGGGAGAACCGAAACAACCAAGTTCCTCTACTCTAACTACCTAAGTCATGACGGCCATATATAAGCATCTCTAACTATGCACTGGTGTCTGTTGCACGCGTTTTACGACTTCGTTAGTGGCAGATTTAGGGGTGACGCTCGTTCTTTCCTAGCGGGGCTAGTGCGCGATGTTACTCGCTGAGATGCAGGAAGAACGAGCAACCAGGTTTTGAAGCTTTTGTCAAGTTAAGCTCGTGGCACATGCTGGCGAAATGTCCCGTGAGGCTTTGCTGGCGGTTTAATTGGACTGACAGAGTCATCAGATGATGTCGCGTCGAGCCGTTTCATCTCCTTCCCGTTGTGGCAATCACTTCTTTCTGGTTTCTGGCACTTGCTCCATCATGCCTACTTGGATCATAGGAGAATAGACCATGTTCGCGCCGTCAACTGACCAGTGCATTTCACCGACCGTGTCTCCGAGACAAACTGCGTCGCGACGAGAATGCGGGGAGGCGCTAAAAATACAGCGAATCCAGCCATCCGTGTCGCGTCGCCGATCCCCGAGCTACTAGTTAGTTACCTGGTAAGTTAGTTAGTTATAAGAGCCCCCGAGGACATGGCGGCCTTTGTCCTGCAGCCATGGGAGATTACCTGCTGCCTTTAATTTGCAGGAAAAGAAAGCAACCAAAGAAAAAGCACACTCTCCCAACAAGACACAAACTTTCGATGCCACAGCGCGTCGTCCAGCTCGATGTCAGCGCCGCGTGCACGTCATGGTCGCGGGCCTGACCTGACCGTCGGCGTCGGGCAGCTCGTCTACTCACTTGGCGGCCGTGCTCGTTGCGAAACTGCGTGCAGGTCAGATCAGGTCCGCGAGCAGCGCAGGCCGGCGAGCGACGGTGACCGCCTTGCTGCTGCGTCCACTACTGGCAGGCGCCCACGAGTGGTGTCGGCGAAGCCAAGAAGGTCATGTGTCTTGATAGGGTATCCCTCGGGATGCAACCTCGCCAACCTGTATCCCTCGGGATGCAACCTCGCCAACCTGTTTTTTTTTTTTTTTTTTAAAAAAATCTTCTTCTCTTTTTTTATTAGCTAGGATGTTTTTGAGCATCACATGAGTATATTTCACCCCCTCTGCCAACTTGCCACTGCATGATTTCATCGTCTACTCTTGGCAACAGTGCCATGTCGTGTTCGTCGTGTATGGGTCATGTGGAAGCCTCGAGACTCAGTGCACCGGCAGTTCATGGTCATAGTTTCACGGAGCAATCCCGCCTTGCTTGTAAGAGGAGGGCTCTTTTATTTTATTGAATCAAAAAGACATCGATATGCCATTATTTGGGTGTCATCGCGACCTTGGATTCAACATCTCTCATAGCCTCGCTAACCGCCTTTGGCTCTTGGTTGTAATTGGGCGGGCGCTCGGCCTCACCCCCGGCTGTTTCCCACATGGCTTCAGCAAACGATGGTGGCGCCGGCCCGGCTTCGAGCTGGATAGCCTGCTTGGGCCTGTTCTGGGGAATCCGATTCATGATAGGCGGCGACATTATTCGCGTGTCCAACTTGAAGGTGTCGGAGTGCCCCTTGCCGCAGACGGTGACGCTGACGGTAACCTTCAAAGCGTGACTGACCGTCATGTTGTATGTAACAAAGCTGGGTGTTATGGGCGGTGCAAACCACTGGCTTGACAGCCTCTCATTGCCACTGAATAGACCTGATTCGCAAAGATGCAAGTCAAACAGAGCGCCGAGATTGATGGCTTCACCGTCGGGGTCAATGTCGACGACCATGGGCGTCGGCAGCGCTTTAAGAGCCTTCTCCAAGTGTAAGTCTTGGGCGTCAGACGTACTGGTCTCGCGTGAACCCCCAAGAAAATGCTCACCCGCGCGAATGACGGTGTTAGTTTTGAGCTGCAGCGTAATGTAGTCAATGGTGGCCTTTTGCGTTGTTTTTTGCACATCGTCGCTGGTTCCCCTTGCCATTGGCGACAGGCGCAGGGTGAGCGGGATCGTATCCCGGGACTGGAGCTGCATGACGACCGGGATGCCGACGTGTATCGAGTAGGAGAGGGAGGGGACGCTGGAGGTGTGGAAAAATTGCTTGCTCTTTTGCTTGAATGAAAGTTCAACCTCATCCATGCCGGGAATAAGTCTATAAGACGTAATTGAATGCGCTGGTGATGGAGACGTCTTGACCATCTTGGCCACGGGCTCCAGTGTTGGCGGCGCCCCTAGAATGATAGGCTGCGTGGATAGGGCCGGGCTGACAGACTTGTTATGCGTCCCAGGCCCGGGATTGAGCTGGGCCTCGAGCCAGTATTCTACGTAAGCTTCTCTGTGGTGATGATAGGATGCGTACGAGGGCGGCAATGGTTGTGCAGCAATAGAGGCTGGGTCGGTGGGTAGGAAGCTGTTCCGCCCGGCCTCGCGCGAGAGGTTCTCGGAGGGATGTGCCGGAATGGTTATGACAAAGGGGAACTCGGCCGGAGCCGCTTCTTCGGTAGCAACATGCAGCGGTCCTGCAAATATTATCTGTCCGGTTTCCGGGCCGAAGAAGTGGTAGCGGCTTCGGTAGGTGTCGTGTCTGGTGCCACCGTTGCCGTTGCTGCGAGTGACGACGATTTTTGTTTTGGCACGGCCGAGCAGTCGCAGCGTAACTTGGCATTCGGGGGCGACAATGTGCTGACGACGCACGACCTTGCCAATGATGGTGTCGCCGGTTTGAAAAATGCGCTTGCTCGACCCGGCAAGGGCGATGCTGAGAGCCGGTGAGCCTTGGGATACGGCGCAGGGCATGCTGGTGATTGGTGTTTTGGTGTGGTGTGTCTTTGCGAGTCGGTATTCAGGGTGGTTCAACGATGCGAATGCCTTGGGTCCTTGAAGGTAAAAGAGGGCGCCTCTTGCCGTTTACCTCTTGTCTCATGCTTCTTGCCACTTTTATAGACCAGCAATCAATCACTCTTCTGGCGAGTCCAGGAACCCAAGGCTTACTGGTGACGTAGATAGCGTGCAGCCTTGTGGATTCAGCGGGCTCGGGCTGAGCCTGACGCGGTTAGCCCCCTGTTCCTTACAGCCAAGGCACATTCGCTGCAATTGGCCTTGTTATCGCAGAGAGCTGTTAGAGACTGGACTGGAGATGGATGATTCTGATCCGCCGTGGACTTCGTCGACTTCCACCCAGCGGACAATGGTTCCAGTTTAGGCCATGTCTACTGCTGCCGGTTCTCGGTCGCGGTTAGGGGGTCAATAAGGGCATAGATAAGGGGGGGGGGGATATGACAGGAATGTGCAAAAGGCTGCAACTCCAAGCAGGGGAATTGTTAAATGTCGTCAGCGCCCAAATGATTCTGAATGCTTCTGCATATTGTCAACGGAAACAGGCGAATTTCCAAGTTCTACATGGCGTGTCTGACTACACTGGTGGACCAGCGAGAGCCACTGTAGTCCAGGGCGTCAGGTAAATCCCGGTCGCCTCGCCGCCGCAGCCCGAAACCTAACAGCTCGCTTCTGGATCTGGCCGGCTTGCAGAAGGTCTCTGGGAGCTTCGCGGGGCGGTAATTGAGAGAAAGTACAATAATGACAAGGTTCGAATTTATTGCGAACCAGGCACTACAAACGGTCACGATTAGTTAATCATAAAACCCCCGGTCTGTAGCCGGCTACGTTGGGGAGGGAGGCCAACGGAGCGGGGAAAAGGCGAAATCGCCGTCCCTGCTCGGCTGTAAGCTCCTGATATTAGACTGAGTGCTTTGCCGCTACAATCAAGATATTTCCGTCTACATCAATCAGAAAAATCGGAGCCAGATTCATCTCATCTCAACTATTTATAATCTGCCCAACTTCCATCAACACCATGGTGCCTAACAAAGTCCAACCCTTCAAGATCGCAATTCCCCAAAAAAGGATCGACATATTGCAGAAAAAGCTGCAACTCGCAACCCTTCCAGAGGAAGTGAGCTTCTCAGATGTCGAGAAATACGGCGCGTCGCGGTCCGACATTAAGCGACTCGTCGAGTACTGGAAGGATGGCTTCGATTGGCGCGCGCAAGAAGCAGAGCTGAACAAGCTGCCTCAGTTCACCACGACCGTCAACGTCGATGGCTTCGGGGACCTCGAAATTCACTTTATCCACCAGCGCAGTGGCCAACAAGACAGCATCCCCCTGCTCTTCTGCCATGGCTGTCTGTCTCACCACCAAGAATAGGCCGGGCTGGGCTGTACTAATCTCTACGCGCAGGGCCAGGAAGCTTCCTCGAAGTCAGCAAAATAATGCCCCTTCTGACAGAGCCGAAAGAGGGACCGTCTTTTCACCTCGTCGCGCCGTCGCTGCCAAATTTCGGCTTTTCCGACAAGGTCAACCGGGCAGGATTCAGCATCTCTCAATATGCTGAAGCTATCCACAAGGTCATGTTGAATTTGGGGTATACAAAATATGGTACGTCGTCACCTTTACACAAGTCTATGCGCTTTCAATTAATAGAGAGAAAAAAAATACAGCCACCCAAGGTGGTGACTGGGGATTCTTCATTACTCGTTCTGTTGCCGCCCAGTTTCCTGAACACTGTTTGGCCTCACACGTCAACATGCAAATGATCCAGCCGTCAGCTACAACGACAGGTTGGTTTGGGCTATACAAGCTTCTGGGCTGGTTCACCAAGCAGGAAAGTGAGGGCTTGGAGCGGCTTGGCTGGTATTTGAAGGAAGGATCTGGCTATCTGGCCGAGCAGAGCACCAAGCCCTTGACAATTGGCTACTCCCTGGCCGACTCACCCGTAGGCTTGCTGGCCTGGGTCTACGAGAAACTCCAGGAATGGACTGACGACTACCCATGGACGGACGACGAGATATTGACCTGGGTATCCATCTACCAATTTTCAAAGGCGGGCCCGGCCGCAAGCACTCAAATTTATTACGAAGCGCGGCACGCCGAGAATGCGGACCTTAGAAAGGCTATGGGGTATGTACCGGTGCCGCTTGGAGTCTCGTCCTTTCCGAAGGACATCTCTCCCATACCATTGTCCTTTTGCAAGGCACTCGGCCCCGTTGTCTTTCAGAAGCGCCACGAGCAAGGCGGTCACTTCGCGGCATACGAAAAGCCGCAACTTCTTGTGCGGGATGTGCAGGACATGTTTGGAAGCAGAGGGGGCGCATATGACGTCGCTGTGCGGCTTCGATCGAAAACACATGTGTAGATTAGAGATTATATTCTGGCTGCGCTATTCTAACTCGACAAGAAAAGGTTCCCCTCACTCGAAGTAGCGTCGTATCGCGCCACGAATCGTGTCTTTCCGTCCAAGCGATCGACTATACCGCCGGTCGACACGACTCGCCCTTTGATTATCGCGTCAAATCTCGATTGCCATTCAGCCAGCTGCAGCGCAACTCCAATATTTTTTGAAAATCTTCTTGCATCTTTTTGTATTGACTGTTACCCCCCGGCTGAGTCGCACGGACTCTTTGTCAGCCCGTCTCGACGTTTAGGCATCGACGCATAGTACTCGCTTTCCAACCAGGCAAGATGACCCTACATGTCGGCAGGCCCAAAGGGTGTTATCCATCTCATTAAAGCAAAGCTAGTTTTGGAGTTAATGGTCTCTCCGCAAAGCCTGACAGCATTTGTGAGTTTGGTTATCCGGTCGCGGCACAAGCCCAAGCCCCATCCATGAGCCTGCCCGAAGCTATAAGATCGAAGCAACATATGAGCCCTAAGCCTTGCAGATAGTATGCGGAAATAATCAACACTCCCCAGTATGAATAAAGTATAAATATGCGAGAGAGTTTGGGCTTCGAGTATGGTAATGGTGTGGTGGGGAACTAAAGCAATGAGTTGTCGGCCTGAGCCACCAAGGGCTCGATGACTTCGATGGTTGCATTCGTGGCATCGACTCGGGCAAGTATATGCGTGACATTAACCGCGGAAATTGCAATCGTGACGTCGTTCAGGCTCTGAAATTCCTGATTCAATACGATGGCCATGTTTTTCTGATCTGGCGAAACCCCCTCCAAATATATCTTGTCGAGACGATCGAAGAAGGTTGTGGTTTCTCTTCCCCCAAGCGCCAGCGACAGATGAAAGAGAGCACGGCGCAAGTAAAATCCCCATTTTGGGAGACCCGGGCTGATATTTTTAGCAGGAAAAGGGATGTTTTTGTTTGCAAGATTATTTTGTGTGGAAGAGGGGTTGTTATAAGTATTCTCCGTCGAGAGTGATGGTGATGCAATGAGGACCCTGAGCGCCACTGCACTTGTCTACCTACTTTTCCATCATAACAATGTACATTATGTTGACAAGCGGCAAGCAATCGCGCTCTTCCTTCACTTGAAGCGATCGTTACAGTCGCTCCGATAGACAGAAGCCAACAACCAACAAGAGTACAATGTGGAGCATAGCTGCGCACTGGGAGAGATCTAGATGCGGCCCGGAAATAGATGCGACAACCAACCACCGCGAAATCGAATCAGCAGTGCTCCGAGGGCGAGGAAATCATGGCCAATAAGGAAGGCTTCACTGGAATATTGCCATTGACCACATGAAGAAAGTGCGCGCTGCGCTTTCGCGTTGCGGGGTGAACTTGGTCTAGACAAATGAAGGCACATGTAGTAACATTTATGACAGGGAGGAAGCTGCAGACCTCATACACAATTTTAAGCATGCCTAGTACTTTATTGTACAGTTGAACAAGACGATACACAGCATCCAGATGGGCATTTGTAGATCGAGATGATCACGACACATGCAATACTGCCGGGCAGGCGTTACCTTTATAGTTTAAGCTTGGCCTTGGCCATCATGAGTTCCTGCCGCAAGGCCAAGTCGGCCATAATTTCTTCGCTGCCTCCGCCAACAACCTAGACAAGAGTGTAAGCAACCATCCCGGCTTGAGAGTCTTCTCGACACCAACCACCAACTTACCAGCATCCGCAAGTCGCGGCTAATCTGTTCCACGGTGGCTCCAGGCCCGCTCCTCTGATATCCAGCACCGCCGAAGATTTGCTGGGCTTCGCGAGCGGCCAGTTCCACCATCTGGCCGCCTTGGACCTTGAGGAGGGCCAGGCGACCTGCGACGTCCGGACTCTGCCACCCCTGCGGCGAGGTCCCGATGTGGTACGCTAACTGCTCCATCCACGCCCAATGGGCCTCGACCCGGTGTGCCACCTCGGTAAGCTTCCTCCTGATCACCTGGTATTGCATCAGAGGCTTGCCAAAGGTTTCTCTCTGCAGGGCGTATTGGAATGCTGCGGTGAGGCACGTTCGACTCTTGCGATTACACTGGACGGCGAGGAGAAAGCGCTCGCGGTTGAAGTTGCGCATGATGATGGCGAAGCCCTTGTTTTCTTCACCGATCAAGTTCTCGATGGGGACCTTGACATTGTCGAGATCCACAAACGAAGCACCTCCGGCATTCTGTCCGCTGTTTTGGATCTTGTCGACGGTGATTCCCGGCGAGTTCATCGGTATAACGAGGACTGAAATTCCTTGCGCGCCTTCGCCGCCGGTCCGCACCGCCGTCGTCATGTGGCTGGCCCAAGGCGACCCGGTAATCCACTTCTTGACGCCGTTGACAATATAGAACTTGCCATCAGAAGTCTTTTCAGCAGTGGTTCTCAACTGGGCAACGTCAGATCCGCCGCTTGGCTCGGTGATTCCAAGACAGAAGCTCGTTTCCTTGGTGAAGAGCCCGGGCAGCCACTTGGACTTTTGCTCCTCCGTGCCAAAGTGGATGATGGGCGGCGCGCCGATGGAGGACGCCCCCCCTAGCGCGATTCCAACACCGCCTTCGATTCTTGAAGTCTCGTCCGCAATGATGAGCATGTGAAATGCGTCAAGTTGACCTGGAGGCAATCCCGACAAGTTGGGCACGTTGGCCGGCCGATATTGAAGGGGGATGTCATCCAGACCGATTCCCGACCGCAGCCAAGCCTTGGAAGCCTCCACTGGCGCTTCTCCCTTTTCTTCCCATTCGAAAGAGTAGGGGAGGACGTTCTTGTCTATATATTGTCGTATGTTATCCCGTAGTCGCCGATGACTGTCGTTGTAGTAGGGCGACCGGAGCGAAGAATACCAAGCCGGTTCGCTCCAGGGGATGTGCTGGCTAAGCTCAAGCTTCGGATCTGGCGCCATGATTCAGTTGAGGTATGTGACGTGGCTCTCTTTAGAGTATGAGATGAATTATCCACGGGGGTATATGGGGGGTTCTGAGCTGAAATAATGTGTCGACGATGGGTTGACGTCCTAGTTGCCGAGGGTGTAGCTCGGTACAGTTAGTATAAACACCCCGCAAACGGTATAGCCGCCTGCGCACTCAATCAATATTGGCTATATGCTCACAAGCCGCACGGCCGCTCATGTCGAGTACCATCCCACGTCAGTACAACTCCGTTGAATAGTAATGTACATACTAGCTACTATAGCATCGAATCTTCGAGATAAATTTGCCCGCGACATCATTGTTGATGTTTTTCGTGGATGTTTTCTCTGGTTACCGCACTAGCGACCTCGGTATGGGGTGGATATAGGCGAGTTGATGGTGGCCGAGCTCATAACCCAGCCTGTAACACACATGCACCAATGAGCAATAACATTACGGCATGCAGCATGGCAATTGCAATGTATGTATATCGAAAGCTAATATATACTTGGGCTAAATATATACTTTGAAATCCTGGTTATGAAAACGACTCGGATAGATTGACCTGCAGCAGGTCAGCCCATCGCCAGACAGCTCTGAGGCTGTGGGGTCCTACCTGACCATGGTGGCCTGGATGCTCGCTTCAGCAGGCATCTTGATAAAGTAAGAACGGTGCAGGTTGCGGTTGTCCTTAACAGGCCAAGGAATATTTAAAACACTCGGAGCAGCCTCACTGGCGGCCGGGCGACGCCATAGCGATGGGCATCTTCTTGGAGTTGTAGTGAAGGTTGCGGTTGTCCTTGACTGGCCTCGAAGCCTCTCGGCGGTCGTTGTTGGCAGAAGCCTCAGTGACGGGTAGATTCTGCTGGTAGTGCAGACTTGTCAGGTCCTTGAAGGGCTCTCTCTTGTCGGCTAGGTGGAATTTCGGTGCCGCAAAAGCGATACCGGGTAGAGCAGCAATTAAAATGATGGCAGCTTTCATCTCGTGATACAATGTCGGAGAGTGGGCAAAATTAACCAAGAATGCATCGCGACTTGCATAGGGTGATTCCAGTTCAATAAATACAGCAGCACATTGGTAGAAGGGGGCAGATCAGATGGCCGGCCTGACACCTTGAACCTACTGTATGTACCTGCCACTAACCTAGTGGGCTTATTATTTGTACCTGGTGCAAGGAAAGGCCCGAGTCTACAGGCCTGGTGGCGGGCGCAGGGGTAATTGGCCGAGGAGCTCCCCTCCATCTGGACCAGTCATTTGAGGACAAGGATCGAAGGAACCTGTCGCATGTATTTTAGCGCTAATCCTGGATTACTGGCGCTGAATCGTACAGCACTCTATTCGCCTGCTTCGGGGCATTTCCCCGCGCGGACTCGGCCTTGTCAGTGAGCGAGCCGGAGAACCTTTCGTCACGGGCTGGCTTGGCTTCCGCTCCTCCTTTGTTCCCCAAGACACACCCGTCAGATGACATGAGCATGGCATGCCGCCCACCCATAGCCGCTGCTTCTCACCATTCACCTTCCTTTCTGGGGTTGGGTTACAACCCGATGTTAACGGCTAGCATGTTTTTCGACAAGAAGCCGGTAACGAAAAGCCAGGCTCGTCGCTGACCGTTGTTTTTGGCGGGGTCCAGGGGGACGAGGGCAGCAGCGCTTGCGGTTCTAATATAATCCGCATTGTCATGGAGTAGGAGCCTGGCCTCCCACAAACTTTCGGCATCCCCCGCTGTGCGTAAGGAGCGATCTTGGAGATGCCATACCATGACTCCGTCTGGTGCATCGATAAGCCTGCTGTGCTGAGCAAGATTGATGCCCCTCGAAAGCCCTGCAAGGACGAAGCCACTGGCATCAAAGGTGTCGTTGGCGTATGGGTCTACCAGGTAGAACGGGTTATCCAACGTAGAGTCTGCTTGGAACGTCTCCTTGATGCGGATGGTGACTTGACCTGCGGCTCGCTCGAGCGCGCCAAAGTAGACCTCGCCGCTCGCAGCGCTGACGAGCACAACTTCTTCGGGCGTCCTCCCCCGGCCTAGGCCGTTGTTGTTGTGCAGACCCGTAAGAGCCACGTTGGCCTGCACCCCAGCCGTCTCATGTTGCTTGGCCGCGCCGTTTTCGAATTCGACGTAGATGGTGTTTGACCAAACGGCACCGGAGTATACATCTTCGATGATCCGCATAGCACCCTCTCGATAGAAGTGGTCGTTCGTGACGAGGAAAGAAGTGGGAGACAAGGCCAAGATGTCATTGGGCATTTGTACCAAGTCGTGCTTGATCGTGCGGATATGCCGAGCAGTACTCGTTCCGATGACATGGCGAAACAGCTCAATCACTGAATCAGCTTTTGGTGCCAGCGGATCTTGGGCCGCATTTGGCCGATGGTTGACGGCGAAGACAAAAACGGCTGCGCCGGGCGCTGCGGCCGGATCGTCAATAACGTCGATGCCGTGTGTAACGAACGGGCCAGAGAATCCCTGGAATTGGAGGCGTTTTGCTTTCATACTCTGAGGGTTCACGTCAATATGACTGCATGAGTCGCGCGCATGTGGATTTGCACGCACCTGGGGATCAATGACTGTAATGGCGCCTGGAGCTTCCACGACCTTGCTAGCATCGTCAAAGATTGTTAGGGGCGGAAACCAGGAGTGTCTAGCTTCCACAGAGCCCTCGCAGGCGGTGAAAAGTAACCCGCTGGCTACATGATGATGGAGGTCTTCGCAGTGCGGCGTGCCCTGAATGTGGATGGCTTCTAGCTTCTCGGTCGCGATGGTGCACTCATCCTTGCGCAAGACCCCGGTGATGTGCAAAGTGCGATAGATGCTTCCGAAATTAATATAGCCAGCAAAAACGGCGACCACAACTGCAACAAGCGGCGCCAAGAATAATCTGCTTCCTGCCATGATGCTGACTGGTGGTTGCGTTTGTATTTGTCAGGAACTTGCTCGGCAGTTTATTTTAGGGAGCGTCCAAGAACACCAGGGGGAGGGGAGAAACCGGCCCCCCCCCAGATTCTCGGGCTCCAGTTGTGCGGATGTCGCCGAGGTTACCTTGCACCTTACCTTGCCCGCGGCACACGGCCACGAACGGGATTCTGCGAACAGGTACGGAATGTGCTGGGTGGAACAGAAGTTATTCGCGCAGTCGCCGGTGCATCAACATGGAGTGTCAAATATTCCCCTGTTATTGCTGGCACCTGCCCTCTGTCGCTATAGATAAATGCCGACTCGACTTGTCTAGAATCGGACAATGAACGGCAATCATGCATTATCACGATGCGCGAAACGGAGGAGGCACATACATGACATGACTCGGTCATCATCTATTGGAAAAGTTGCTAGGATACATTGGGGTTGTCGTCCTCATCGGCAAGTTCACCCTGTAACACAGCAGGTCGAGGAACGGAAGCTATCCTACTGGTTCGGAAAGGAGTAGTTCGGAAGAACCGAACGGAAAAGAACCACAGTGGTTGTCGGCGGGTACGTACCGGACGCTTATTCGTGCCTTGAAGAGGGTTCGGCGCCCAAAATCGTGCAGTGGCGTTGAACTTTTGCCTCGCACCCAACTAGCACTATGGGCAGGGCGCCGCCAAGAAACGGTGATCTCTTCCCCAGCATCAGCAAACGCGGGGTTGCAATATCCCACGCTGCATGCCGACAATTCTACCTATATAAAAAGCAGACTTGACTCTTGACTTTGAATGCTGATCTAGATTCTAATCCATCGGTTAAAATCCCTCAGACAGTTATCACAAGCTGCCGCAACTCGTATCACTGGGCACCTCGTGTAACCGACCGCTCTATTTTGTCCCTCAACACACCCACCGTCTTACCGTCTTTCTATCAGCCACTCGCTGTACAAATGTCAGCCGAGGATAATCATAAACATGGAGTCCGCGACTCTTACGACGTGGATAATGTCTCCCAAAGGCAAGTTTTTACGCTTTTCTATACATGCCCCAGGATGACATCCAGTGCTAACTAGCCTTGCCGGTCAGGCCAACCTCCGTTGATCCCACCGTCGCTGACGAGAACAGAATGCGACTGAAGATGGACATTAACCTCATCCCTCTTGTCAGCCTTATATACTGTATGCATTCAATCCGAATTGCATCCGACGTCGACTGCTAAGTATCATCATTTTCTAGTGCTAGCGTTTATTGATCGATCGAATATTGGTAAGTCTCACAGTGAACCAACAGAGTGCCTAAGGCTCATGATGAACAAGGCAATGCTGCCATCGCCGGAATGCTAGAGGATCTGGACATGCATGGCTTTGACCTAAACATCTCATTATCCATCTTCTTTATATCCTACATCTTATTCGAAATCCCGGCCAACCTCTTATGCAAGTATATTGGACCCGGGTGGTTTCTTCCCAGTGCCATTCTCGGTTTCGGGGTGCTTACGCTCTCCACGGGATTCGTGCAGTCCTACTCTGCCCTCTGTGGCGTTCGCTTTGTTCTTGGAATTTTCGAGGCGGGAATCATGCCCGCCCTTGTCTATTTCCTCTCGCGCTGGTATACGCACAGCGAATTGACGTTCCGCGTCTCATTGTTCATCATCTCGGCGTCGCTTGCTGGGGCCTTTGGAGGCCTTCTAGCTTCCGCTATCCTGTTGATCCCACACCTCGGAAGCTTGCATTCGTGGAGAATGATATTTGTGATTGAAGGTATGCAGTTTTGCCTGGAATATTCTACAGTGATACTAAGTACCGAGAAGGCTTAGCATCGTGTGTTCTGGCCGTCATTTGCTTTGTTGCGCTGCCCGACCGACCCGACACGGCGAGATGGCTCTCCGCGGAAGAAAAGCACCTAGCCAAGGCCAGGTTGGAGGCCGAAAGATACACTTCTGCCACATCCGACTCAAAATTTAGCTGGAAGAAAGTGCGTTTGGGAATCTTTAACCCTGTTGTTCTGGCGACCTCTGCCATTTTCTTACTCAACAGCATCACTGTTTACGGTGTCTCGTTCTTCCTCCCGACAATCGTCAGAACCATATTTCCAGACCGAACGGTCCGGGTACAGCAGCTCTTGACCGTCCCCCCTTATTTTGTCGGTGCAATTGCTTGCGCAGTTACAAGCTTCTGGAGCTGGAAATCGCAGAAGCGCGGCGTCTTCATGATTTTCTGCGCGCCGCTGACTGTTGTCGGATACATCATGTTCCTCTCAACCTCAAATCAGCATCTCCGCTATGGCGCGACGTTTTTGCCATTCCTCGGTATTTTCACGTACGGCGCGCTTACCAACTCTCATGTTGCAGCAAATGTTGCCACCGACACAGCTCGGTCGGCTGCGATTGCTGTTAATGTCATGTTCTGCAATATTGGCGGCCTGGTGTCAGCCTGGGCGTATGTTCCCTCCGACTCTCCGAATTACCGGATTGGAAACGGATTAAATTTGGCTGCGCAAGCTTCCATGATTGTCATTGCCACTGGTCTCTACTTTTGGATTGAACAGGATAACAAAAAACGGGATCATAGGCAGTTAACGGAGGCGGAGGATCCCGACGCTCCAGATATGGATGCATTGGACTGGAAGCATCCTGATTTCAGATGGCGCAGATAGCAAATATGCACTTCAAGAGTATAAATAAATTGAGGAGTACAAATTCAGATAAGTTAAGTAATTCGTTCAAAAGATAACGTGACGTGTCCTTCATACACCCTTGCATGGAATGCAGGGGAAGGGGTAATGAATCGCCTTGGCCAGCAAGCCAATTACTGTACGTTGTTCTGCTTGCGGCCCTTGATGTCGTAACGATCGAGTTCCATGACCTTGGCCCAAGCCTTGGCGAAATCGCTGGCAAACTTTTTCTTTGCGTCGCTAGAAGCATAAACCTCGGCAACAGCACGAAGTTCAGGTTGGGAGCTGAAGATGAGGTCCGCACGGGTTGCTGTGTACTTGACCTTTCCACTCTCACGGTCGCTAGACTCATAAAGCTCCTGGTTGCTGCTTTCTACTGGTTTCCAGACACTGGCAATGTCAAGGAGGTTGACAAAGAAGTCATTCGTGAGCTTGCCGGGGCTATCGGTGAGGATGCCATGCTTCGACCCATCAAAGTTGGCGTCGAGGGCGCGAAGACCGCCAATGAGCACGGTAAGCTCGGGCGGGCTCAAGGTCAGGAGACTAGCCTTGTCAACAAGCAGCTCCTCGGTAAGAGCGCGGCTGTTGCCTTGACCAAAGTTGCGGAAGCCATCGGCCTGGGGTTCGACTGGAAAGCTGTCAGCACTGTGCAGCTCGACCGGGGATATTGATACTTACGGAAAGCAAATACAGTCTCGTCAGTCTGATCTTGAGTCGCGTCAACACGACCAGGAGTAAAGGGCACCGGGATGTCGAGACCGCCGTCGGCGGCGGCTTTTTCGACGGCAGCATTGCCGCCGAGAACAATGAGGTCGGCGAGGGAAACCTGCTTGTCGCCGTTGGCCGAGTTAAACTTCTTCATGACTCCTTGTAGCTATATGAGAAAATAAAAGGTTAGTTGCCTGCATCGCTGCCTGGTAATTATTGGAATGCACATACAGAGCTAATGACAGCCTTCAGTCGCTCGGGGTTGTTTGCCGCGAAGCTGTTCTGTGGCTTAAGGGCGATGCGTGCGCCGTTGGCGCCGCCGCGCTTATCAGAGATGCGGAAGCTAGAGGCTGAACCCCATGCGGTAGTGACCAGGTTGGAAATATTTAATCCGGGGGCAGCAAGGATATCTTTCTTCAGCTGTGCTACATCCTCATCGCCGATGACCTGCTCACTGGCAGCAGGCAGAGGATCCTGCCAGATCAGGGGGGCGTCCTTGGGAAGCTCTGGGCCAAGGTAGCGTACCAGTGGCCCCATGTCACGATGGAGCAGCTTGTACCAGGTAACAGAGAACTTCTTTGTGAAGTAGTCGAAGTCGCCAAGGAACTTTTCGGAAATGTTCTTGTATACCGGGTCGTATCGAAGGGCAAGATCGCTCGTGAGCATCGTGGGCTTGTGGAGTTTGTCCTTGTTGAATGGATCGGGCTGCGTCGCGTTGGAGTCGGTAGCCTCCCACTGCTTGCCTCCGCCGGGACTAGTAACGAGAGTCCAATTGTGCTTCATGAGGGAAGTCAGGAAATCTGTCAATGGTTAGTGTCCGACCAGCTATCTGGGGAAGGAGAAGCATACTATTCGCCCACTTTGTGGGGGTACGCGACCAGATGACTTCCAAGCCGCTCGTGAAGCTGTTGTTTCCGACTCCAGTGTTGAAGCTGTTCTTCCAGCCGAGGCCTTGCTGCTCGAGAGGGGCGTTGTTCGGGTCCGGCCCAATGTTGTCGCCAGGAACGGCACCGTGAGTTTTGCCAAAAGCATGGCCGCCAGCAATGAGCGCAACCGTCTCCTCGTCATCCATTCCCATGCGTCCAAATGTCATGCGGATGTCTTTGGCGGAAGCAAGAGGGTCGGGCTCGCCGTCAGGGCCCTCGGGATTGACATAGATCAGACCTAGACTGTTAGTACCCTGTAGCCAACATGTAACTTGGGGTTCTGCTCACCAAGATTAGCGGCACCCAGAGGGCTCTCCAGCTTTTCGGCGCGCGCGTTGATATCAGTGCTGTCGTTGTAGCGAGCTGCGCTGCTCTTCTTGCTAGGGAAGAATTCTTGCTCGCTGCCCCAGTAGATGCCTTCGTCAGACTGCCAGGTATCGACACGACCGAATGCAAAACCGTAGGTCGGGAAGCCCATGTTTTCCAGGGCGACGTTGCCAGCGTAAACAAAGAGATCAGCCCAGGAAAGAGAGCTTCCGTACTTTTGCTTGATCGGCCACAAAAGTCGGCGGGCCTTGTCAAGACTGGCATTGTCGGGCCAGCTGTTGAGGGGTGCAAAGCGCTGCTGGCCCATGCCGGCACCTCCACGGCCATCAACCATGCGGTACGTGCCGGCATTGTGCCAGGATAAGCGAATCCAGAAGGGCCCGTAGTTTCCATAGTCAGCAGGCCAGAACTTTTGAGAGTCAGTCTGCAGCTGGGTGAGATCCTTCTTCAGTTGCGCGACTAAGAAGTCTGAGTCAGTACAGCATCACGTCAGTGACAATTGAGCAGATCCTCACCATCGACCTTGGCGAAGGCAGCAGCATAGTCGAAATCTTGATCGAGCGGATTGACCTTGTCGGCGTTTTGGCGAAGAACGGCCAAATTGAGTTGGCAGGGCCAGAAGTCAGCGCTTCGCGTGCCGCCACCGGCAACCTTGGTCTTCCGCGAACATTGTCCGAAGTCGGGAGCACCGACGGTTGCCCGTGGCTGGATGAGTTCTTCCGGGTGAAGGATGGGAGCAGCGGCGCGGGCCTGGTTTCCTTGTATGTATGGACAGGAGACTGCAGCTGCAAAAGGCAGCGTACTCAGCGCGAGTGCCAGAAGGTTTAAAGACGGCATTACTAACAGTCAGTTGACCTTGGGAGGAAATAGCAATTGCACGATTGACAGCCAGACTCGCCAGAAAGCACGCATTGTAGAGGGAAGGGTCCTCCTATATAACAAGCGAAAGCAAAGACCAGGAGAGACCCGTTTTCTTGCATATACCCATGGGGCACTCCATGTCGATTACTGCTGAGTACGTACTTGTTGCCGATGAGTGCGCGGATGAGTGAGAGGGTATTCGAAAGCAGTGCAGGACGGAATCCCACACACCTCACAGCACCCTGCTGCAAACCACGCCAGGCTCCACTGGTGCATGAGATAGATGTTGGTGCACGGGGAGGGGAGAAATTTAGGATACAGGGATGCAGCCCGATATCACATCACACTTTCCAGGCGCTAAAGTCAGAAATAGTATCAGGTCCGCAGTCCAGCGTTGCTGCGTACGTACTGGGTACATACAAACATACATGCACTACGGTAGGTCGGTATCCGTAATTCTACAGTAGACTGTTTGTCAGCAATACGGACAGGACACGGGAGGATGGAGGACAAAATCGAAAGCTGCTCCCCAACGCCACCACCAGCCCCCAATACCCAACCCCCCCAACCGGGGTTGTGCTGGGTATCCGTGCTGTACAATGCCGCTCCACTGTAGAAGGCTCTTCTACCACCGCCCCAACAGCCCCTCTGCGGGTGTGGCGGCTTCGATCTTGTCTGCTGGATCTGAAACCAAAGCAAGAGAATAAAGCCGTTGTGAAGCTTTATCCCATTATTGCTCCTGGCGAGGAGAAGATAACGCGACTTTTGCACGTCCAAGCCATGCACCACCAGCCCCTCTAAGTTTGCCAGAGTCCACCCAGGTGTCGAGATCAGCCCAGCCCAGCCCAGTAGTCACAGGAATATCACCTCTTCTGTAGGACTACTGTGGATCTGTCTATCTTGGACGCCCGCGGTTGGTGCTCCGGTCAGCCTGTTTCCTGTCCTGGCGCCACAGCTTTGCTTGGCCAACAAATCATAGAAATTAACCTAGCTGGGCACGAGGAGCCAATGTTCCACCAGCTCCGCCAACAACCCGCAAGTTTTGTTCAAGGTAAGGCCATTTGTTGGCCGCATGATTGGCTGCAGCGAGAATCAGGCGTCGCAGTATGCAGATTATGCGATTAGACCCCTGATTTTTCAAGATTGAGGGGGAGGTCCGCCAAACAAGCAAGACTCATTAGATTGATTCCTCATCAAATCAGTGCTATGCTATTGTAAGCGACAGCGAACTACTGACCAGTTAGGTAGCACGACATGTACAATGTAGTTGTAGCGAATACCGCGGAATTCGTCTCAATTCAGAAACATAATTTTCCGTCCCCCGTGCATAGCTAACAACGCTCCCATGCGTCACAGACCCGACCGTTCTTGCGTCACTCGAATAATGCGGCCTCGCCCTACCGAGTTGGGGGGTTGGATTATTTGTCACCTTAGAATAAGAAATTTGTTTAACTATATGTCATTCGTATGACGTGCACTGTTGCTACCTACAGTCCCAATACCTCAGCAGAGCGACGCAAATTCCCATTTGCTAAAACAAAAAGTAAAACCATCCGATCTTCCCAACGCCCAGTCCCATACACACAGCACAGACGGCCTATTTTTAGATGACAAATTTCAACGACAATACAGCAGCGAGTACTCGAACCTTGCGCCCTCTCAGCCTTCTAGGTGCCACACACCCAAGAAGTTGAGGTGCTTCGTACGGTGAAAGAAGGGTGACACTGCTTCGTCTAGATATCTGTGTGCCAGAGCAACACGGGTGCGCGCCGTCGTATCCCATCGGTTGTGCATCCTGATATTAAACATTATTAAAGTAACGATGAGGCGCAAATGCAATCCTTCTTTCCACTAATACAGGCAGTTCCGAGTGGCTGCAAGTCGTGAGGCAAAAGACTAATTAAGGCACCGCAACCACCATCACACCACTTCCGCGGCTGAGGCTCGGCATGCGTGCAGTGCTGTGCCTCGTACATGCAACCCAGCATGCCATTGGCAGCTTTTCTACACATTCAAGTTTACTAGGACACCCTCATAAAATAATTAGCCCATCAATATCAGAAGAACAGAAATAGACAACAGAGACTGACTCGGTTTAAGAGAAATAGATACCTTGGCTAGACGCGGAGCCAGAAAGCGGAAAACAGTTAGGAAGAGCTGGTAGAGAACCGCTGTAAGGTAACTAACTAGTTACCATGTCTTTGACGCGGAGGATTTACCCTTGGCTTCACGCAATCTCTTGGCGGGGTTATGAATCGGTATTCCCTTTTTTTGTACTGCCAGTACACTGGCACGCACCAATATGAGTAGAATCAGAAAACTGTGGCAACAGTTGCTTTGAAAATTTTGCAAATTTTCCAAGAAAAGAGAAAACGTGCGTTCGGTCGAGCTAAGAATGAGGTAAGTGCGTGGCATGAGGCTTTATTCGCCGCAGCACAGCCGAATGTAAGATGCAAATGCGCAAATCACCTAGTCGCAGTCATCTCCAAGACATACTCGCCTAATTTAAATCCTTTCCTTGCTGTGAGCTTCGAAAGCACCCTGCCGAGCCATTGTAAAACATTGGGGTGGTTTTGCAAGCGGTGAGAAGCTACCTGGAGAGGAAACATCAGAACTAGCGAGCCCAGGCTGTCAGTCTCGCCATGTACCAGATACTGCACTGTGCGGCAAATCTCCATAGCAAAGTCTTCGACACCTCCTTGTCCAGGGGGGAGCATCGCATTCGAAAAGGGCCCCGACGTCGCATATGTGCCGGACGTCTGCAGAAGTGCGTTACGCGACAGCCCAACCTCCTCTGCTAGCTCGCACATGAGGAGCCGTATCACGTTGAAGTAAATCGTATCAACGGCACGATCAAAGCTGGTGAAGTGCGGCATTGACGTAAACGGCAACCGGGTGAGGTCGCCTGCCGCATCCAAGATCAGCTTTGACCGGAACCTCCCAGCAGACATTCGGGTATTCCTCCTCCCAGCTCCAGCGAAGAAAATCCGTTTCCATATACGCGCCGAGAATGTTAGCCCGCAATTGCTCCAACTCATCAGCTCTTTCACGCAGTCATTTGATTGAGATGCCAGTCGTATTGCATCCTCCATAAAGGTATGTCACAAAAGATATCCTGCAGTAATATCGTGACCGGCTTCGGTCAAGGTTCCAATTCTGCCCATGGCACTGTCTTCCATTCATGTTCTTCCAAGAATGTTCGTCTCTTTGTCGCAATGCCGGCCGTCGCCTAGAGAATGTCAATCCCAAGTTACTTGCCGAGAACAGGAACCACGCACAATAAAATGTCGGTTTGGGTAGAAAAGTCGCCGGGCTGATGCAGGTTGAAAGGCGTAAGGGCCAAGTGATTGTATCTTTTGCTCGTTTTAGCATCCAAATGCGGCGTCCGAGGTTTCTAGCAATGCTTACCAAGGCGGGAGGCCTCGCGAGTGCCCCAACCAGCTCATCGGGTTGATGCTGTCATCATTTCGTACATACCAAGAAACGTGCAACTCCAGAGATTCATATATGAGCGACCCCGTACCACGTCTTGTCCCATATTCTGGAGGTCATTCAGCAGTCGCTTGAGTCCGCGACCGTACAACACAGTGGAATGCCGAATCATAGCTTCGTCACAGTGCGCACGTCCAAAGCGCGCTTCCGCTACACTGAGGCCGGAATATATGCTGTAGACTTCTAGTCTCCTGCTATAAATACGCCCGCAAAAGTTGGTGCATCCGTAGATCCCGGCGTGTTGCCTTCCACGATAGCTTGGAACTTGAGTAGTAGATGCGAAATGACGATACCATCGCGGAAGCCGTCCAACTTCATAGTCGGTGAAATGCGCAAATTTTCGAACGAATTTCTTCGAGGGGAAACATTCTGCGCAACGTATGAGTTTTTGGATGTGACTGTCAAAGCTCTTTGGTGGTATAACGAGTCGAGGGGTTCTGACAAAGAGCTTGTAGAATGCGACTTCAACTCCAGGGTGAGTGGACGAGGATCGAGAGCGAGCAGAAGGCGGACTCTTGGGGCAATCCAGGCCCGGACCAGAATTGACGAAAATGTGAGGTTCGTCGTATCCTAGGCAGTTATGAAAACCATTGCGGCATCGCTCACAAACTGGCCGAGCCTCATTTATTCCAACTCTGTCAGCAGTGCCACTGTGCATAAGGAAGGAAAATTTCAACGTCACAACGAATGAAGTTGATCGTTTTGCTGCAAAAAAAATATCCACTGCAACGCGTGATTCTTTACAGACCATACATTTCACCTTACGCTTTCGACATGTCAAGCATCCTTTGCTGCGTCGGCTTCTGCGCGTGGCACAGCTGACGGAGCTCTACTTTGCGCCAAATTCGTGCACGCCTTCCATGGCCAGGAAACAGGCCGCATAATACCACGAGAAACAATCAAGGAGGAAAAAAAGACCCTTGTCGCCTGTGAGCTTTCGACTCCGCGTCAGTACCGGGAATGATAAATCGGAGATTATTGATCGGCGGAGGGGACATGTGTCCTGCTACTGGAGTCGTCACTGAACACAAGCCACTCTGGTCGCAGCCTTATCTGTACTACTGCGCCTACCTCGCTACTGGACTTCCGAAAACGGGAAAGTCGGGGGTCTGGTCATCCCCGAGCTATTTGCCATGGTCCTATGTATGTAGGACTGGCCCAAGCGATGAATTTGTGCCTGTAGTGATCACCACGAAATGGAGCTATTCTGCATCAAGCTTGCTAGAGCGAGGTGTTGGCAGTGTGTCGCCATGTGTTGCATCTTAACAGAGAAGACAAATCTTCAAGATTTATACGCGCTTCAAGGTTTATTTATAAAGGATGTAAAGCCCCCCTTTCGAAAAGTCCTGTGAATCTGTGCGTCCAACCTTCTTGTAATTTTTCACTACTTTCAAGTCTCCCATGGAGCCGTGACGACGCACTATCTTCAACCTGCTCAAGACAGCAGTTGCGACAGAACATGGCTGGCAGCGCCGACCATGCCGGTGCCGTTTGACACCCGCACCAATGACAGTTACAAGCTCCTCGCCATACCCGCTACCTCTGCAAAGCTTGGCAACCCTTTTCTAAGAGCTTACCCCCCTGAGCTTGAAGGCCATGGCATATCCGTGAATCATTCGTTCAATTCATTGATCGTTTGAACGCGCCACCGTTGCCAGCCCTCCAATCCAGGTGTTGGGCCTGGCTGGCAATATTGTCAGCTTTGTGCCTTTGCCCACAGCGCAGATTGTTGGCAGCGCTGCAAAATATGCGGGTACAGTGTCCACAGTCGCCGTGTCCAAGGGCCGCTCCGAAATGCTCCTCAACGGGGCCAACAGCACTTTTTTCAAAGCGGCTGGCTTGAAGGCTCAAGTTGCTCAATTAGATGTTGTCGCGAGGCTGGCTAACATTCCAATTCTGGATTCGGAGGGCAAGGTGGACAGGGGGTCAAGCATTATGCTGCCATTTGAAGAACAGCAAGAGCTTCACACCATGAACGCCCAACACCGTCGCGTGCAGGCGCTTTCTCCTTGGCTATCGCCGCTTGACATGGGACCACTTCCCGAACTCGACGAGTCCACCAATGACCTTGGTAAGATGCACGCCAAGGTGAGCGAGCGGCAGCGTCAAGAAGAGAAGACCAAGATGGTCAAGGACCAAAAGAAGATGTACAAGGGCTATACCAAGGACATGGCCAAGGAAAATACCGAGTACGAGGAAAAGATCGAACAATACGCGATGAAGGAGAGTAGAATTCAGGAGAAAGGAGGCAGACGCATGGAGAAGGAGCTACGAGAGCTGGAGAAGAAGCGAGAGAAGCTGACCAGAGAGCACAACCAGGAGGTTTCTAAAATTGAAAAGGATAGACGCAAGGATGACAAGGAGGAGGAAAATGTAAGAAAGGTCCTATTTCTTGTCATTCAAAGGATATAACAATCTCACACTTTGCTGGCTATATAGGGTAGCTATGCCTGTTAATTTCATAGTCGGTGCTACAAGAAGATGCGCCTTTCTGCAATGCGCCTACACACAAATAAAGACTAAAGTAACTCAAGAAAGTGAAATAGTGATTCATCAAGAGACAAGTTTATTTTTCGCGCTCACGATCAACTACACAAAGGCCGGTACTTATTCGCATACGAAAGTGTTCCGTCCGATCAATGCTCTCAGCGATCGAGACTCGCAGACGACCCCTGCTGTAGTAGTCGCGAAAATAATGATGCAACAACCAAACAAGCGTAGACCAAAAGGGCAATCGAGTGCGAGTCTAGGATAACGCCGAATCAACGACAAGGACGCCGACGGTATGGATGTTCAAGTCGGAACGCCGCCGCAAAAAGTCACCCTCCTCGTCGACACCGGAAGCAGCACGTATCCTGTCGAGTCTCCCCGTTAGTAACAGCATTTCCCCCATGATCGAACCTACAACGCCTACCGCGCGCTGACGAACATAGATGACATCTACTGTCAGGAGGGCATGTGCGAAGAGACTGGCACATTCGACAATCAGACATCGCGCACGGCCAACTTCGTAGACAATAACTTCAGCAATGTCGTCTCGAATCAAGGCCATCGCAGTGTGCTACGAGATATTTTGTCTATCGGTGGTTACAGCTTCGAAAACATGAAGTTTGGTTACATTCTTGGGCATTACTGCAATACGTCGCACCCCCTGGCAGCGCTTACTGGTTTGAGTCTCTTTTGCGTAGACAAGTACTGCAATGCGGCGCGGTCATTCACGCAAGCATTGTACGAGAGGGGCTACATCGAAAAGTGCACGTACAGTGTGTTTCTTGGTCCGGGCGATGGCAGCGTTCCGCCACACTTGGTGATGGGCGGGATCGACTGGGCCAAGCGCCAAGGCCGGGTGTACCATCTCAAACTGGTCAATCCTCTCAAGGAGAAAGGCGGTGGTGTCCTTGGAAAAGTCGTGACTTGGGGCCTCTCTCTAAGCAAAGCTGGAGAGCCGAATGTAGACTTTACGTACCAGGGCGACGACAAAGAAGTGCTTTGGGACACAGGCAGTGCACGCTGGTATGCGCCGGAGCCGATTTTCTGGAAGGTGACAGAGTACTTCGGCCTGCCCTCGACGATTGACGGCTTTGCAGGCCGGTATGCAGTGGACTGTAAATACCGCACACCCAACGAGGACGTCCTTGTGGTGATCTTGGATGGCGGCCACGAGCTCCCGATCCCAATGTGGCAGCTGCTCCACGTACGGGATGATGGGAAATGCTATCTAGATATGGCTGGGGTTCAAGGTGCATATGGCGACAGCACTTGTATCTTACATACAACTACAATGAGATGACGATCGAGGTTGCACTAGCCAAGTATACTACCATCCCGGATATTATAGTGATTGAATAACGCGCACTCAGATTCCGATCGACGATATTCTGATCCGCACCCCGACCCGCACTGCTGCCAACGGCAATTGAGTGCATTCCATTATGCGGCTCCAGGTTTCTAGATTTGTCGTTCATAGTGCATCTATTACCATACTATAAAGCGCGGATAATCGCAGAATCGACTACATCGTCCGTACTAGTGACGGAGTGGAAAGAGCACAAGTAAGCGTCTCCCCATATCAAGAATACCTAAATCCTTGCTAATAACCTAAAATTACAACCCGGAAGCCTAATGGCCGCATCTTGCAAAATGACCAGACAACATTTGGATGTTCCTTCGTCCTCGTACACTATCTCTCTAAGTCGCGCAATGATACTTTTTTGCCCTCCGCTCTGCATTTTTGTGGAGAATTTTTGGCCCAGCCCTTTAGGAGCAGAGATACTAACGTCCATAGTTAGTGCCTCTACAAGGGCAAGGAAGGCGAATAGTACCTAGGCATTAACACTCGCTGGAGGCGGAGATCTGCCTATCGTACGCCAAGAAACAATCACTTATATATCTAATATGAAGTTTCACAGTCGTGAGCGAGTTCATCCATAGAAAACATCTAATAACCAGCCCGCTTTACCAGTCTACGGGCACAGAAGCACATTTCCCAGGCTTTGTATGTGCTAAGCTTTTATTAGGCGAAACAGTTACACACTAGTTAGAATCGTGCGCTATTAATAACATGCTTCTGTGTCCTTTAGCAATACTCTTTACAAATCTCGCGGCATCGGGTTGTGATTGTGGTATCTAACACGACCTGCCTCCGTGCACTCTGAAGATGTGCTGGAACCAAGCACAAGCCACTGGCCAAAAAAGCCGTTGACTAGGACTCCTCTTTTCTCGATGAGGAAGGTTGCCTGTTCTCCGACGCCGACCTCGGTCCCATCGAACAAGGGACCAGCATTCTAATCCATGTTCCCTAGATACTTGTCGGCTCTTCGGCAGCGCTCGAGACACGATCCGGTCTAGTGACTCGCCGTAGCGTCAATTTATTCCTGTCCCAACCACATCAATTGCCGGCCGCGCTCTTCCTGCTTAGAATGGTTAAGCTTCTAATAACGCTTCGAACGTTGTGACAAACAGTAAATAGTAAGCCGGACCTGGAAGGTCTTTTTAATTTTGTAGTCATCGTAAGATCTTCAGAAAGATAAAAGCCGCCAATCCCCCTCTATGGATGGATTAGACAGCCAAAGCAAAAACTCAGACTCTGAATATTCAATAGCATCTTTCCTCTCTTCAGCTTGTGTCTTCCCCATTCATTCACGTATAAATCACCATGTACAAACCAATTGTCCTCACTCTTGCCTCGTTGAGCAGCATCCTCGCTGCTCCCTTGGACAATGTCACTCCTGCCAAACACAAGCGCAGCTACACCTCCTCCAACTGGTCTGGTGCGGTCCAAGAGTCCAAGGCCGGAAGCTACAACTATGTCCAGGGAAGCTTCGTCGTTCCCACATTGAACGACCAAAACAACCCTAGTGGTACTGCTGATATCTGGGTGGGCATCGACGGCAACAACTGCAAATCTGCCATCCTCCAGACCGGAATCGTCACTTACGGCGACGGCAGCTTCTGGGTGTGGACTGAATGGTGGAAGCACACTATGCAGGACTACTCTGTTAGCCTTGATGTTAATGGCGGAGACACTATCCGTCTCACCGTCCACGCTACATCTTCTACAAGCGGAACTACGTCGGTCGAGAACTTGACTACTGGCAAGTCGGTTTCGCAGACCTTCACCAGCGAGACTTCCTATCCTCTCTGTGAGAGTGATGCTGAATGGATTGTCGAGGACTTCTCAACCGACAGCCAAGGCGATCTTGCTCCCCTTGTTGACTGGGGCACTATCAAATTCTTCGACACCACGGCTAAAGGCCCCAATGGTCAGGTCTCTGCTGTCGGTGCTGAGGTCTTCAACCTGAAGCAGAATGGTGTCATCCTTACTGATACCGAGATTGGTAGCGACGGAAGCGTTTCGGTTACTTACACTGGTGGCCAGTAACAGGAATGGAACATAGCACTTGGCGCTCAAGTAACTGCGAGCCTCTGCAGCCAGAGTATAGCCCTCAAGCATTTGATGGAACTTGAAGTCAATATAAAAGAAGTTACTTACACTGCTTGCCTATGATTTTAACTCTTGTAATTCTAACTCAGGTAAGGCCAAACCTGTATGAAGCGATGTAAAGCTAGCGCCGAGGAATTCCAGGAGTCAGGCCGCGGAAACAGATGGGGGGAAGCAGATACAAAGAAGCAGCCCGGCCAGAGGTATGCATGAAAATCTACTTAGTAGGAAGGAGGAGCCATCCCTATAGAAAGGTCCATGTATACTGTCAAACATCTAAAAAACTCAAATATCTTTCGCACTGCTAAATTATTTCCTTCAACTATGCCGCTTTGTTCCTGATCAGCCAGCCGTGAGTCCAGCCAGCCAGCCATCAGGCCACCCACCACCAAAGCTAAGAATCCATGCATTGTCAGAATCGCGGTGGATGAATACTTTAGAGGCTTTTACATCGCCCCATACAACTCCCATTTCATGCAATAAGTGAGCTATCTCTTAGACTTATAATGCCCACTTCTTACGACTCGTCTTAGTAATACTTGATAAGGCGTATTTATGTTTTGAGGTGTCGAGACTTTTTATGAACTAGGAACTAGAATATACTTTTAGAGAAACCCAGTAATTGTGTTCGTGTCAGGTGTCTGGACCCGGCCAAGAAGCTTTAATACGCGGAGCGTCGATGCACAAACGGACGCCGTAATCATCCAGAGGTAGTCGAGTTCCCTTCGTGCGATATTCTCGCCTTTGGTGTAACCTGTCTCTGAGCACATCTCCTGTCCGTCAACTTCTACCCGAATTATTTAGCCATTGTTGGCGAGGGTTCCGAGTAAACGCGGATCTTGGATGGAGTATCAGGGAAGGCCATGGCACTGGCTAGCCTGGAGTTGAAACGGACTAAAAGGGCTAGGGAAAATATTCTCCGCAGGATGCGTGTCTTCGCGAATCAATTTTACATTACCACGCAAAGTTTTAAAACAAGATTTTAACTCCCGTGGGAAGAGGAGCATGTGAACATCCTGCGGGAGTGCCGGTTGGATCGGCGATTTCGTTAAACGTTTAGCGTCCGATCTCTACAACTACACGCAGAATTTTCTTTGAGAGAGCCTCTGGTTCGTCAAAATCGTCATTATAGTATGCTAAATTGTATGTATCAATGAAGGAATTCCCGAGCGGACGAGCCCCGGGGCTCAATAAAGCGCGGTTAAGTCGAATAAGGAGGCGGGCGTCATTCCAGCATATGTGCAGGAGGAGGCTGTCGCTACAGCCTCTGCATAGCCCTTCCAAGTGGTGGATGCTCATGACTTAGAAGAACGATCTTGTTTTATTAAGATTCTAGCTCTTATTATTCTCCTCGTTAGTCAGCCAGCATGTTCATTCGGGCTTAGAATCCGTATAAAAGTCAGCAAATTAATCGCCGCTCTTATCTAATCGACTTACTTATTAACTACGTAAGTGGGTGCGGGCAATAACACAGGTTCGACCACTATATCTTAACCTAACCTTACTATTACACTACTTAACGAAGGTTGGATTTATATGTTAACGTCGCCCACTCCTTTCTAGGCCACCCCTATTTTTAGGCCACTGAACCTCCCCCACTTTAATAATAATAGTATATTATAAAATCTATTTTTTATATAAATAAACTTTAATTAATATTTTATTTTTACTATTATATTTTTATAAGTTAATATATTAAATAAAACCTTTAAAATAGTATATAAATAGATATTAATAGTATAAGTATAGAGAAAGTAATAATATATTAGTTTATTCTTTAAAGAACTATTTAATATTAAATTAATAGTATATTATTATAAAAAGAGGATTTTAAATTATAATAATAGTTTTAAAATATTTAAGAGTTAAACTTTATTTTTTAAATTTTAATATAAGATTATTTTAATAACCTTTTAACTTATAAATAAGTCTAGAAGATTACTTTAAGTCTCTACTAGTTAAATAGTAATATTAATAATATTAAAAAAACTTAATTATAAGGCTTTTTAAAGTATAATTTAAAGGTTATTATAGAAAAGAATTACTTTAAAGAGATAGTCTAATTAGTAATTTTAGAGTATAATTTTTAAATATATTTTAATTATTAAGAGGAAACTAAATCTATTAGTACTTTTTAATAAAAAGAATATTTAATAATAGTAGTTT
>NW_017387332.1:0-5668 GCF_001636725.1 Cordyceps fumosorosea ARSEF 2679 | reverse complement strand
TAATAATAGTAGTTTCTAGAGGAATTAAACTCTTTTAAGAACTAGTATTTTTAGACTTTTTTAAAAGACTAAATAAATAATAATAATATAATTATTAACTTAAAATAATCTTTATTTTTAAAATAAAGTTAATAAAAGTCTTTAAAGAAAACTTTTTATTATTAATAAGTATAATAGTTACTATATAAATAAATTCCTTTTTAAATATTATTATAATAATATATATTTTTTATTCTTATTAGTTTATAACTTTTATATTCTTTAAATTTTTAATATATTATTATATTATATAAATTAAACTAGTCTACTTATTTAGTACCTTTATAAGTTTAATAGTAAAAGAAAAACTAGAGTCTTTAGAGGAAAACCTTTACTTCTACTATAAATAGTTAGCCTTATATTAATTCCTAGTAGGGTCTAGTATAGGCCCCTCTCTTAATCCTTAGGTTTTTATTTTTAGTCCTATCCCTTCTATTACTTCTCCTCCCCCCTCTCTAATATCTTCTACTTTATTATTACTACCTTCTTTAGTTATATAGACTATATTAGGGCTAGGGTATTCTTAGTCTCCTCTATCTTAGAGTATAGGTTCTTAGTTAGGGGGGGGGGGGAGGTGGCTTATAATCTCTATATAGAGGTTATAAAAGAATATAATTAACTATATCTCTAAGTAAGTAAATACTTAGTTTATACTTAAAGTGTTTATTATTTTTAGTTTATATAAAAGTATAATTCTTTAAGTATTTATTATTTATATTAACTATATTATTTATTATATTTTCTACTAGTTATTATATTTTAGTATAAATATTATATAAAGATCTATTCTTAGTATACTTATAGTTACTCTTTTAAGAGTAGTATAGTCTTATATTAGTTTTTATTAATTAACTTAGTAGTTAATTTATTATTATTATTTTTATTAGTAACTAATCTAGTTAATTTAATTAATCTATTATTAGTTAATAAGTATATAAAGACTATAATACTTTTATTCTTTAGTTTTTTTTTCTATTTTCTTTTAGTCTCTTTAATTCTATATATTTACTTTTATTACTATACTATTTTATCCTTATTTATCTTTATTTCTCCTTTTTTTTACTACTTTTAATCTACTCTTATTTTATATAAAGTTAATTATTTATAAAAAGCCCTTTATTTCTATACTTATAAAGAATATAATATTACGAACGCATAGGATGCATAGGTGGGGCTGAGTGAGTCGGGCTAAGTCCGACACACTAGTATCCTAAATAGGACGCAGGGTCACGTGACCTATAAAGTGATTAATAGATCACTCATCGATCACTATAATTAGAATAATCAATAGATAGATAAATGATCTAGCTATCTAGAGTTATAGTAGAGAGATAGACAGGTACTTAAGTGTAACAGTGGCTCTTCTCTAATCCACAGTAAATCTGTTTCTTAGGAAGTGAGTCAGGTTGAATGCACCACAGGTGTAGATGAGCAGTATCGTAGCTTAAGTCACGTTTAAGAGATTACTCCTAATAGTAGAACTATTACTTAGATTAATTAGTAGAGATCTAGTCTGGCTATCTACTAGGAATCCCCTTCCCTATATACCCTTCCTATCCTCTACTATACTACCTAGATCACTAGCTCACGCTAAGGTCGTGATCCTTTCTTGGCTCACTGGCTCACGGTGACCCCGTGAGCCTATTGTGGTCACGTGACTTTCTATCCTAATTGGGCGTCCTATAGGCGTCCCGCCTAGCCTCCTTCTCGGGCCGCCCTATGTCACTCTTATTTATTCGTAACATTATACTCCTCCTCCATTAGTCTTATCCTTAAGGCCACTAAATTCCCTTTTAGTAGTAGGTCGTAACTTCCCTCCTATATTATTATATCCTAACGTTATATTAAGTCGTATTAAGAAACCCCACTCGCGGAAAAGCAACGAACGTGACACCTTAAAGGCTTTTATCGCCTCGAACGGGTATAACGCAGACATGCCTTACTCCTATTGCTTTAAGCATAAGAAGGAGTGCCGTTTTATAGACAGTAAAACACAATACGAGTAGTGCGTTAGTCATAGTCGTTCCTATAATAGTGTAATAGTGGTATCCTCTTATGGGTTCTTACGCCCTAGCTTTTTCCTACGTCTACTAACCTTAAGATAGTAAACCGCTTAATAGCTTAGTAGAAGAAGCTAGACGAGGACGAGGAGAAGGCGGAGGATCATCTACTAGAGTTATAGTCTTAGCTTTCTTTAGTAGTAAATCGTTTAGTAAGGATTTAGAAAATTCGCCGTCAGGTGAAGGATAAGAGCCGCGAGCTATTTAAGCGTAGGATGCAGGAGCTAGATAAGGAGGACGACATCCTTCCTGCCCTAGACTCTTATGAGCACTGGATAGCTCACGACCTTTAGGCTCTAGGGGTTCCTAACGATCCCGACTGGGCCTAATTCGGCGTTAGGGATTTTTCTAACCTAGGTCCCTTAGTTACACCTACTAATACTCTCGTAGGAGGTCCTAGTAGTGCTAGAGGTTCCTGACTGGTTCTTATGTATTTTTAGAGTTTAGGTATCCTTTCTACTTAATAAGATAATAACGATTCTTTTCTATGCCTTATACTTTAAGTATCTTCTTAACTTTATACTCATTTATGTCCTTAATAATAACGTCTATAGTGAGTGTAGTGTTATTTAGTGCTTTTTCTAATAGTGAAATATAAAATATAGGATGTATCCTTATTCCCTTAGGTAATAATAGTTTATAGTTAGTATTTAATATTTTTTATTTAATAAGGAATAGTCTGATCTTTTTCTAATTAAGTTTATCACTAGGTCGTTTTATTTTAATGTTTTTATAGATAAAGTAAACTTTATCTCTCTCCCCTCTCTAGGATTAGCGCTAGTAATCTCTTTTTATCCGTATAGTGTTTTATTTAATTCTATAAAAATATCTATTCTACTTATAGGTGTTTCTATATATCTGTGATTATTACTATATGTGCTGTAGCTACTAGCGCGTTCACATTCTATGTTGTATGTGTTTCGATTATAGGGTTATATCTATAATTTGCCCTAAAAGGTGACATTTTTGTATTCTTATTTTCTAAGCTATTCATAGCCTATTATACGAGTGGTAACTATTCTACCTAGTTGTCTTATTAGTAGTTTATATAACTTCGTAGATATTGTTTAAGTATCTAATTCTGGATTTTAGTTTGTCCGTCTGTTTGTAGGTGGAATACTATTAAAAGGTTTTACTTAACTTTACTTTTATAATTTCTATAAGACATTTCTAGAAGTTTAATATAAAGAGCTTATCTTAATCCGTTATTAACTTCGTAGGTACTCTATGTTATATAATAATTATCTTAAAGAATATGTATACTAGATCTTTTATATTACTTAATTCTATATATAGAACGTAATAGGCATATTTTATTAACTTATTAATAATAACTAGGATGCTATTATAGTATACTCCTATTATAGGTTCCTTAGATTTTAGTAATTTAATAATAAAGTCTATAGTGACTGTTTACTATACTCTTTCTAGTGGCGGTATTGGTTATAGTTCTCTATAAGGCGCGTGTTATGCTGTCTTAGCTTTATTATAGATGTCGCATTTCTTAATAACTTTTTATATGATTTTTCTGCTTTCTAGGAAGTTATACAATCTCCTTAGCCGGTTGATTGTTTTCCCTACACCCTAATGTCCGTATAATGGGTATTCGTGTATTTCTTTAATAAGCTATTCTTAAAGTGTACTAGGAACATACTAACGTTTATTAAATAAGTAGTTATCCCTACTCTTAGTTATATGTGGCTTTATTTCCTAATTATCTAAGTAGCTGTCTTTCTTTATATGAGACGCGATGCGTCGTATCTACGTATCGTCTGGTTTAACTTACTAGGTAGTGTTAATTTCCCTAGTACTTAGAATAAGGTTCCTATCCTTATTATACTTAAGTAGCGGGTGTTTAACTATTACTTCTATTGACTTTAAGTCTTCGCGTTAGCTTAGAGCGTCTACTCTACTATTAAGTGATCCTTTCTAATAGAGGATCTTAAAATTATAATCTATAAGGGTTTCGTACTATCTAATCTATTGTTTATTTAGATCCTTTATAGTTATAAACGTGGTTAGGTTCTTATAATTAGAATAAACCGTGACCTTATAATTTACACCCACTAAATAGTATCGCTATTCTTTAAATGCTTAGATAATAGCTATAAGTTCTTTATTATGTATACTGTAATTAAGTTCTAGTCTATGGAGTTTCTTCGATAGGAACGCGACAGGGTGAAGTCTCCCTTTATCGTCCCTTTGTCCGAGCTGTCCTCCGATAGTATAGTCGGATGTATTAGTTTCTACCTCGAATGGTTTACTTAGATCGGCTATAAGAAGAACTAGCTCTTCTAGGATTCTGTCCTTTAGGTCTTAGAATGCCTTAGCTTCTTCTTCTGTCTATTTAAACTCATTATCCTTCTTCGTAAGGTTAGTTAGTAGAATAGTGATTTCCCTAAACTTACGGATGAACTTTCAGTAGAAGTTAGTGAACCTAAGAAATCCCCTAACTTCTCTAACATTAGTGGGTTTAGGCCACTCGCGTACGTCCGCGATTTTAGATAGACTCATCCTAATTTGTCCTAGTGTAATTTTATATCCTAGGAATTCGACTTTCTATTAATAGAACTTACTCTTCATTCCTTTAACTAGGAGTTTATTATCCTATAACACCTATAGTACTTTATGCATATATTGCTTATACTCCTTAAGAGTATTAGAATAGATAAGGATGTTATCTAGATAGATAATAATGAATTTATTAAGCTGCTTTCTTAACACTATATTAATTATGGTTTAGAAAGTTATAGGTGCGTTAGTGAGACTAAAAGGCATCACTAGGTATTTAAAATGTCCTCTTATGGTTCAAAAGGCGGTTTTCCACTCGTGACCATCCACTATACGGATGAGGTTATAAGCCCCTTTTAGGTTAAGGGTAGTGAACTATTTAGCTTATCCTAGTTTATCTTAAATCTCCGTAATAAGCGGTAATAGGTATTGGTTTTTAATCGTGATCTTATTGGTTTTCTAATAGTCGATGTATAGTCGTAGCTTCCTGTTTTTCTTTAGTACCTATAGGATTAGGTGTCCTACTAGTGACTCTAATAGTCGTATGTATCCCTTCTATAATATTTCCTCTAAATATTCCTTAAGCGCTTTATCTTACTTAGGATTAGTAGGGTAGATTTTATTAAACATTGGTTCTTTACTAGGCTGGAGTTTAATCTTATAGTCCTAGCGCGAATGCTCTAGTAGTCCTATTTCTAGCTCTCTGCTGAACAGCTTACTATACTTTAAGTATTCCTTAGGAATCTCCATTATACTAGCTTTTAGCTCTTAGGCGATCACGTATACTCCTTAAGGCTGGTTATAATTTAGGGAAGGTGCCTTTCGTTAGCCACTCTTCTTTCTATAATCGCATCCTAGTGGATCCTACTAAAGTTAGCCTATTCTCTAGTTAACTTAGGGATTACTCACTTATAACTAGGGTATCCCTAATATAACATTATGTTTTAAGATCTTTATAATATCTAAGGAGAGAATATAGTTCGTACCTTAGATGGATATAGGAAGTTATGTGGTTTCCTAATCCACCACTCTATAGCCATACTTAATAGCTTCTCCTT
>NW_017387619.1:0-1511 GCF_001636725.1 Cordyceps fumosorosea ARSEF 2679 | reverse complement strand
ATCTTATAGTCCTAGTGTGAATACTCTAGTAGTCCTATTTCTAACTCGTCACTAAACAGCTTACTATACTATAAGTATTCCTTAGGAATCTCCATTATCTTAGCTTTTAACTCTCTAGTGATTATATATAGTCCTAGAGGCCTATCTTAATTTAATAAAGGTGCCTTCCGTTAGCCACTCTTCTTCTTATAATCACATCCTAGTGGATCCCACTAAAGTTAGCCTATTCTCTAGTTAACTCTAGGATTACTCGCCTATAACTAGGGTATCCCTAATATAACATCGTATTTTAAGATCTCTATAATATCTAAGGAGAGAGTGTAGTTCGTGCCTTAGATGGACATAGGAAGTTACACGGTTTCCTAATCCACCACTCTATGGCTATACTTAATAGCTTCTTCTTCTACATTCGTAAGTTAGTAGGGCTCGTTTTTCTTCTTCTAAGGCAATCGTAATTTATTAACGAGATTCAGTAAGATATAGTTTCCTTATACTCTACTATTAATTATTACCTAGATTAGTCTTCCTTTAATAAGGATATTAACTATAAGGTGTATAGTGCTATTAACGTTTATAGCACACAGAGACCTATTAGATCCCCGTTAACGAATCAGTCCTAATAGCGACGGTTATTATTTCCTAATCCTTTAGCTTTCCCTTTAGTTACTTATTCTAATAGCTATTCATCCTATTAGCGTTAGTCTATTCCTCTCTTTATGCGTTCTTCTTAGCGCTTACGTTAGTAATAGTCTTCTAACTATTCTATAGGAGCTAGGCTATAATCCGGTTGCTTACCCTTTATATTAATCGGACTTAGGCTAGGTGAGTCTTTCTTCATTACACTATTTCCTCTATTCTCGTACTATAAGGTTATAGTGCGGATAGTGTACAGGTTTTCGTCCTTAATATAATAACCTTCTTTATTCCTCTAGAGGATAAGTTCTAAAGTGTGTTTCTTCTAAATCGTCTAGTAATAAAAGTGGGTTTCTAGATAAGGTTCGTAGCCTAGAAAGCGTAGCTAACTTAGGAACCACCTATATTTGAGTTTCTTCTAAAGGTACTATCTATAACCGTTATAGTAACATAAGGCCTATAAGATTATTATATGTTCTTAATACAATATACTTATTATAAGGTGCTTCTTTATATAGTAGGTTTCTCTTACTACTAGCTAGTAAAGTAGGTTAAAGAGCACAGTAGGGTCGGATACGTCCGTTCCCTAGATAGTGACTGTGATAGGTTCTAGTCCTTCTTTTCTCATAGTGCTTTCTAGCGTATAGGTAGGTCCTTATTCTAGAGTGGCAGGAACACACTTAGCGTCTTCCTGTATTCCTAATTCTAGTGTAGACGCATATACTAGTGGCTAGGTTCTATATTCCTAGTCCTCTTCTTTAGGCAACGGTTACATTCTAAAGTTCTAGTCTTTATCTAATGTAGGTTCGTTATAATAAGCCCACTTATTAATGTTAGAGAAGTATTCCTCACTATTAGCTATACTAATATTATGTGTA
>NW_017387618.1:0-1520 GCF_001636725.1 Cordyceps fumosorosea ARSEF 2679 | reverse complement strand
CTTGACTTGACTTGACTTGACTTTATTCATAGACTGTCCCAGCCGCCGTTGTTGGCAGCTATGCAGCGTTCTATCTACTGATGTTGCTGTCCTGGGCCCAAAGACGAAGTTCCCTATGGCGAAGTTCGCTTCGTCTTCGGCTCGGTCAACTCTATCATACAGATGGCCATTTATGGCAGTTCTATATCTTTGACTTGTCAGGCCTTTCCTGGCCCTCCTTAACTTCTGTATAACAGTAACCACTCGTTCGCGAGGCTTTCCATTTCTGTGGACAGAGCCGTGCCCTGCCCTCTCGGTTCTCTTGGCTGTGTTTGTGCTATCACTTGCAGGCTGTTGTATCTTGCAACGTTCTAGAGGGCATTACGGACCCAACAGCCTAACAGGATATTCATGTTTGGAGTGCGCTATTTGAGCGTCGACGTACTATAATTGTGTGTTGTGAACTTTTGTGGCGTGCTCGGTGATGTGTGATCCATGCTCAACGCGATTCCACACAGACGTCACCACGGTACCCTGACGAGCTAGAAATCGTCAATCGATGTAGTTGTCTGTATGAATATGGGTCGACTGTGTGTTCTTGAATGTTATCGGTCCTGGTGTGCATGTTCTGAGCTGTTGGTGGTGTTGTTGCCAATTGATGTAAAAGTTATGCGGTCCCGAACCTGACTATGTTTGGATAGTCAGGCTCTGTGAAGTACTTTTCTGTTGCTGTGCATTACGTTTGACTGTTTTGGTGGCCCTTGGTGTTTTTGGTGTTTGTAAACATATCCGCCCATTCTATTCTGCTTCTCCAGTGTATACTCCTCAATCACCGATACCGTAAACGATTGTCGGGCAAGACAAATGGGTTCTCCAGGCCCATTTTCCATCGCGTGGCGTACTCAGCAAGGGGCGCAATTCCTTCTGTTGGTACTGGGGCTGTGATATTTGTGTTTCGTGAGGTTCGTATGATCGACTTTCGACATGTTGACGCGTATATTGATGGGGGATGATGCCGTTGAAGGTTTGTTCGGTGTTGATGTTTCGGCGGTGGCCTAATCCGTCGCTTCTGTCACGCGTCACAAAACGCGTTCTCCCTGGGTGTACGATGCCGTAAACTCTTATCAGGCAGGAAAATGGGGTATCCAAGTCCATTTTCCATCTTTTGTTGTGCGTGACGGCTCGACAACCCCGTCACGCACTGGGGCTGTAATGTTCTGGTGTTTCCTGAGGTTCGAACACTAGGAGTCGGCGGTTGATGCGTTGTCGAATGAGGATAGCCACAAGGTAGACGAGCTGTACACTGTGAATCTGTCGATACAGAAGCTGTTTCAAAGAAGATTCGCAGCGCACATCTCGTGTAATTGTCGCCGAAACCAGCTTTGCAATGGAATATGAACTCTCCCAAGTTCTTCCATTGTGCTGTTAGGGTCGCGGTAGTGGTCCATAGTGAAGGTGTAGCAATGTCGCCTGTAAACGCGTCGCCCCACTAACAGGTGCTAACAGCACCAAGTGGGGGAAATTGTTTACAGGGGAGAGTT
>NW_017387617.1:0-1546 GCF_001636725.1 Cordyceps fumosorosea ARSEF 2679 | reverse complement strand
ATGCTAACTCTGCTAGGCGACGCACCGGATTCGGTCCGCGATCAGATGATGCGGCATGACCCTCAATTCGCCACATTTTTCTCTGCGTATCTGAACGAGATTGCCAACTTTGATCTCCAGAATGCCTTCCTGGAGGAGGAGAAGCAAAGTCAGCTCTTTCGCATGTTTGCACATGTGAGCTTCACCCGCGACCCTCGTGCCGTTCGGGATATGGTGCCTGATGCAGTATGGGCGAATCAACCTCCCGACCCCGAGATTGTGGAGTTGGAGGAGGAGCGCACAAAGCTTAAGCAGGGAAGGTATCGAATTGAGGATAGTCAGCATGAGGAGAGAATACGAACGCTCACGGACGAGATCAGAAACAAGCGGACACAGCGCGATAGAATGACTGTGAAAGAATACCGCGAATACTATTTCTACAACCGTCCCACCTGGGACATTGAGGCCCAAGCCCGCGGCGAGGTGGACGAAGAATTCGAGCAGCCAGCAATTGACCTTGTCATACCGGAACAGGCAAGATTGGCCGAAATTCTGTGCCTGCAGCCCGATGGCTGGACAGATGATGAGCTTTTCAAATACAGAGTTGAGGCCATAGACTTGATGGTGGCTCTTTGTGATAAGAAGGAAACAGGCAAAACTAGACGCGCGCAGCGGCCAGCCAGGATCGAGGCTTCTATCAAGCAAGAGTCGCCGGAAAGTGACGCATCGTCGGAACTAGATTTCGGGCCGGATCCTTTCCCACTGCTTATGGAAACAACGCAATGCCCAGACTGCATTGGTGACGAGCAGATGCCGGTCGAGGCGCGGAAGTTTAAGTATTGCCGTCCGCCGGTACTGAATGACCACTTTGACGACGAGCACTTGGGCCGCCGAGAGACAGCCGAGCGACGTGGTGAGGCGATCTGGTGTGGCCATCCGAAATGCAGGCAGGAGAAGTTTGACCACGTGGACCATTTTCGAGGTCATGTTGAGCGAGTACATGGAGTGAGCCTCAGGTCATCGGACCAAGTCGCAAAGAGGAGACAAAGGCAGGCGGCGCGCCGTGAAAAGGCACACAGAGGACGGCAGCAGAAGAAACTCGCAAAGATGGCCGCCGTTAGAATGTGATCCAGCTGCTTGTACGTATATTATATTGTAAGTATTTGAGGTAGACTGCAGTATAGCAAATTATGGCATGTGAACCACTTGATGCTCTGCTTTATGACTTCTTGTCCTAGTGCGCACCAAACACGAGTCAGAATGCCTTGACGAACCGTATTGATGAATCTGAGGGCAATGTTTGCAAATCACACCAAGAAGAATCGGTCAAATGGAGTTCAATGCATTCTATTCGTACGTCTTCACCAAAACGCTATGCGGAGCTTATGAGCCAGATTGCTGTGGCCTGACCGGTTAGGTCAGGTCTCCAGCCGCCCAGTAGTCACTAATTTTACAGTCGCAGCCACGAAGCCACCTAACTAGGCGCACTCTCCTGGAGCTCTACGTTTGGAGATGGATGAACTTTTGTTGGAGACCAAGCTCGTGAAATCAAGCTAAGAGCTGTCTA
>NW_017387616.1:0-1551 GCF_001636725.1 Cordyceps fumosorosea ARSEF 2679 | reverse complement strand
ACTTAATTAACTCTAGGTCCTAAGTACTACTAGAGTTATTACCCTCCCTAAATTCCTTAAACCTAACCTGTATAATAGAGTTAGAGGAGACGTATAAACCTTCTTAACCTAAGTTAAGGTGTATTTATATATTAATAACACTATTAAGAAGTCTAAAGTAAAAGTGCTTTATATAAGAAACCTTCTTATAAGAAAAGCGTTAGAGTAGTAGGAGCTAACCCTATAAGATTATCTTAATAAAGAAGAACCTAAAGAGTAAATAACTAGAATCTTTAGTGATTATAGTAAATTTAAAAAGAAGCTTAAAACCACATTTAGGGACCCTAATAAAGAATGAATAGTAGTCTATAAGCTTAAGTAGCTAAGATAGACGGGCTCTATATAGTATTATATAAGGGAGTTCTACTATATCGTGACACAGCTCTCCTAGGATAATAATAGTTAAATAGAACTCTTCTATAATAGACTAAGGGAGGAAGTTAAGGATAAAGTCTTAAAAAATAATTAACCTAATAACTTTAGTAAGTTTATTAACTAGATTATTAAGATTAATAATAGACTTTACGTCTAAAAGCTAGAACATAGTAAAGGAAAAAGGAGTTAAGGACCCTACCCCTAGTAACACTAGCCTAACACTAGAAGATATATATATAGATCTATAGTCTATAGAACTTATCTAAGTCTAATAGAACTTAATACTATAAATAAAGAAAAGGCTAAGACTTATTATAATTATAGTAAGAAAGGACACTTTATAAATAAGTGTTAAGCCCTAAAGAAATAATAGAAGCCTATAGGAGAAGGAAAGAAGCTTAATATAGTAAATTATAAAGACATACCTACCTATAATATTAGTATAGCTAATAGTAAAGAATACTTCTCTAATACTAATAAATAGAGTTATTATAATAAACCTATATTAGACGAAGACTAGAACTTTAGAATATAACTATTGTCTAAAGAAGAGGATTAGGAATATAGAATCTAGCCACTAGTATATATGTCTATACTAGAATTAAGAATATAGGAAGACGACACTAAGTGTGTTCCTACTTACTCTAGAATAAGGACCTACCTATACACTAGAAAGCACTATAAGAAAAGAAGGACTAGAACCTATTATAGTTACTATTTAGGGAATAAACGTATCTAACCCTACTATACTCTTTAACCTACTCTACTAGCTAGTAGTAAGAGAGACCTACTATATAAAGAAGCACTCTATAATAAGTATATTATATTAAGAACACGTAATAATCTTATAGGCCTTATATTACTATAATAGTTATAGACAGTACCTTTAGAAGAAACTCGAATATAGGTGGTTCCTAAGTTAGCCACACTTTCTAGGCTATAAACCTTATCTAGAAACCCACCTTTATTACTAGACGATTTAGAAGAAACACGCTTTAGAACTCATCCTCTAGAAGAATAAGGAAGGTTATTATATTAAGGATAAGAACCTATATACTATCCACACTATAACCTTATAGTATAAGAATAAAGGAAATAGTATAATAAAGAGAGACTCACCTAGCCTAAGTCTAATTA
>NW_017387615.1:0-1557 GCF_001636725.1 Cordyceps fumosorosea ARSEF 2679 | reverse complement strand
ATCAACAGCCAGACCAGCCCCCAACCCGCTCGCTTCCGCCCGAGATATGGCTGGAGGTCTGTGACCACCTCTCGGAGCGCCAAGTGAGTCACCTCAGCCGAACGAATCGCGGGTTATCACAGCTACTTCAGCCTTATCTCCTACATCGGAATGTGCAGCGATCTGGAACTTCTTGTCTACCTTGCCTTGCTAAACGAGGGGACATTGAACGGATCCAACTCTTGCAAGGCATTGAGGGTTTTAGGACGGATGCCCGAGACTGCGATGGTGATACGGCACTTGTCCGTGCGATTTGGGGAGGCTATGAGGACATTTCCCTTACACTGATTGAGCATGGCGGTCCTCAGATCACTATGCGAAACGGGCGCCACACGTGGAGGCCTCTCCCTCTGGCAGTCTTCCTCGGCCAGACAGATGTGGTGCGCAAGCTGCTCGAATGCGACGAAATTGAACCCAACGGCATTCAACGTGCAGACTACGGTCGGCCCCTTCTTCTAGCCTGCAAATTTGGAAACGACGAAATCCTTCGGCTACTACTCACTGTTGGAGCTATTGACCTGACCGTCAGAGATGACCTCGACCAAACAGCATTGCACGTCGCTGCTCGACACGGATCGGCGTCGGCAGTGGACCTGCTTCTTGATGATGGGCGAATTTCTCCCGATGTACTGGATGCCAGTGGCGAAACGGCACTCCAGGTTGCTTTTACGAATGGCAAATTTGACGTCATTGAAGTTATGTACGCCCACGGAATACGCGCCCCACGCCCCTATCTTGAACAGGCAAGCAACCAACTTGAAGCGAGATTCACCTCGAAGTTTCTTAGTCACGACACTAAGTCTAATTTGCTCCTTCCTATCTGCTGTTGCGCTGCGGCACGTGGGCATGTAGGACTCGTTAGTGAGCTCCTTCCTCTTGCAAATCGTCAGCATCGACAATCATCTTTAGTTCTCGCAGCATACTATGGACATGTTGAGACTGTCGAGCTGCTACTTAAGCACCAAAACCCGAATTTCACGGACAAGAGGAAGCGTACACCTGAATGGTATGCTCGCAACAGGGGTCATTCTACTATTGTGCAACTTTTTAAGACTTGGAATGTAGCTCATGGTATCAAACGGAAGCGAGACGATAAGGATCCTGGAGAGAGTAAGAGAAACCCTATTATTATTGACTAGGCTAGAATGGATACGCGCCGTCAGGTGGATATACTTCTAGATTCTGAACTACTTGGAAAACGTCTGGGTCATCTGCTGTGAGGGCCCGGTCTGCCCCATAGTTGAGAAGTAGACAGGAAACAGCGATATTCATTGCTCGGGTCGAGTAATGTAAGGCTGTCTTCCCCTCTGCGTTGACTATGTTGACATTGGCTCCGTTCACTAGGAGTGTTCGGACAAACTTCATGTGCCCCCTCATGGCAGCTCTGTGTATTGGCGCGTCGCCGAAGCCACTGATGGGATCCATAGAAGCCCCTGACGCCCACAGAATGGGAATCATAGAGGCATGCGCTTCTTCGGCCGCTAAATGGAGAGGAGTATCCCCGGAATTACAAAGGGC
>NW_017387614.1:0-1569 GCF_001636725.1 Cordyceps fumosorosea ARSEF 2679 | reverse complement strand
ATATAGAAGATATTAAGAAGGTTATATACACTATATAGTACTTATAAGGAGAAGTGTAAATATAATAAGCCTACTTCTTTATAGTGAACTTATATAAGAGCTATTAAGGGTTTACTTAGGAGAATTTTAATACTTAGTATAAAGAAGAGCTTAGTAACACTAATATAAGGGTATAATAAGCCACCTATAAGATAATAAAGTATAAATAAGAGGGTAATAAGCTAGTAAGGAGGTATCTTTACTATATAGAAAATATAGTAATAGAGCTACTAGACTTATTACCCTTTACTTTTTATATTACCTTAGTACTAGAAGGCTTAAGTGGTTAAATTTAGATAGTAATAAGTAGTAGTAGTACACTAAATATATAGAAGTAGCTAGAGTCCTATATAAAGAATATAGAGAGAGTAGTAAGTACACTTAATAGAAAGGAGATAGGGTAGTAATTATATCTTATATTAGTAATAGAAGAGTCTTAATAAGGTAGTTACTAACTCCTAATAGAAATATAGTAAGAATATAAAGAGATATCTTAGGGTTATTTTAAATATAGAGCTAAATACCTATAGTAGGATTATACTATACTAGACTATATAATCTATAGGGCCTTTAACTATATAATAGAGAAGTACTATAGTCGACTAAAAGGAGTAAGGGTGAGGCGGCTACTAGTTAGTAAAGATATAGTAACGTACTTAAATAATAGCCTAGTAAAGAGGTATTAATTAGAAGAAAAATAGAATAATATTCACTACTACTTTTATCCTAAATATAAATAACTAGTGAAACTATAGTAAAGTAGTAGCTAGTAAGAGGTAATAGTATTATTAAATAGTAGTAGTAACCTAAATATAATAAATAGAAGTATAATAAAAAGGGAGTAAGGTTATAGTCTACTTATAATCACCCACCTAGAACACCCACTTATAGAGGAAAGGGTACTAATAAAAGAGGAAATTATAAAAATAATATAAATAATAGATAACTTAGGGTGTATAAAAATAATAAGAGTTCCTTTTATTATTACTAATTCCTTAGAGAAGATAATACTTAGAAGGTAATAGCTCTTAGAAGAGGATATATCTATATATAGAGGAATAGACTATTAGAACTTTATATTAAATAAATAATATATTAAAATCGTATATATAGTATAGGGCGCTTATAAGGAAGTAAGATAGGCGAAATTTATAATAAATAGTTCTAGTAAGTATTAAACTAAAAACTAAACTAGGATATAAGAGATAAAGTACCTATAAAACTACTATAAGAGTACTCTAACTTCACTAATATCTTTTTACTAAAAGAAGTAAAAAAGCTATTACTACTAGATAGTCTAATACATACGATTAAACTAGAAGATAGAAAAACACTACTATAGGGTCCGGTCCTATCTACCCTCTTATTTATACTAAGAGAGCTAAAAGAACTATATAAATTTATTAATAAAGGCTTAAGGTAAGGATAGATATAATAGTTAACTAGCTTAGTAAGAGCTCCTATCTTATTTATACTTAAGAAAGGAGGAAAACTACACTTATATATTAACTATTATAGCCTTAACTAAAT
>NW_017387613.1:1097-1580 GCF_001636725.1 Cordyceps fumosorosea ARSEF 2679 | reverse complement strand
CTATTATATTAGCTTTTAGCTCTTAAGTGATTATATATAGTCCTTAAAACTAGTTATAATCTAGTAAAAGTGCCTTTTATTAGTTACTCTTCCTACTATAATTATATCCTAGTATATCCTACTAGAGTTAGTCTATTCTCTAGTTAACTCTAGGATTACTTACTTATAACTAAGGTATCCTTAATATAATATTATATTTTAAGATCCTTATAATATCTAAAGAGAGTGTTTTATTTTAACCTTATATAGAGATAGGAAGTTATATAGTTTCTTAATCTATAACTCTTTAGTTATACTTAACTACTTCTCCTTCTATATTTATAAATAGGACTTATCTTTTATTCTCTAGAGTAATTATAATTTATTAATAAGATTTAGTAAGATAAAATTTCCTTAAGCTTTACTATTAATTATTATTTAGACTTTATTTCTATTAATAAAGAGGTTAATTATAAAGTAACTTATTAACTTATACTACTAATA
>NW_017387613.1:0-784 GCF_001636725.1 Cordyceps fumosorosea ARSEF 2679 | reverse complement strand
TTATTATAACCTACCCTTAAAGTTCTTCTTTATAGTAGGGTTCTTCTTTTATATTTAAGTCTAGATACTACTTATACTTAACTTTTTCTAAGAGGTGTTTTTTATAGTAACTATATATATATAATACCTATAAGATCTAGTAGTATAATAAGTATATTATAATAGTTTCTAGATATTCTAGATCCTTTAGAATATTATTAGACTATTTTTAATCTATTTAGATTACTTTTTATAGTATTTCTAGATTAATAATCTTATATCCTTTTATTAATATAATTTCTTACTATCTATTCTTCTAAAGTATAAAATAGTTCTTTAACTTAGTATATCCTATTTCTTTAGAATATATTCTAATAAAGGATACTATAGGAGGCTCTATTAGCTTTTCTCTATTATAGAGTTCTTTCTCTTTATTTAGTAGTAGTTAGGTTCTAAAGTCCTAATCTTTATTAAAGTGTATATTATAATCTACCTATTAGTTAGTGTTTAAGAAATTTTCTTTACTATTAACTATACTAATATTATAAGTTAATAGGTTACTATAGTTTACTATACTTAATCTATAATTTTCTTAAACTAGCTTTTACTACCTTTTAAGTGCCCTACACTTATTTATAAAGTGTCCTAGCTTCCTATAGTTATAGTAAGTTTTACCCTTTATCTTAAAAGTGTTCTAGTATACTATATTAAGTTCTATAGGGCCTAAATAGGTTCTATAAGCTATAGATCCTCTAATGTATTAGCCACTATTTAGCTAGTAGTATAGTAGTAGGTTATTCTATTT
>NW_017387612.1:0-1581 GCF_001636725.1 Cordyceps fumosorosea ARSEF 2679 | reverse complement strand
TGGGCCGCCTCCCCGGCTGCCTTGCATACATTCTTGATTCGTAACACGGGGGCCCCTGATTAGTTTGCCATTAAACAGCAAGGTGCATGTGAAGATGTGACCTTCCACGCAGCTATCCTTATGGTCGAGCTAGACTTTAAGTGCACTGGTTATAATTATAGTGTTTTTATCCTACTATATTTAATCAGTATAAGAGTAAAGTCATGTAGGACTCTTACTGCACCTTAGTACTATTACGATGTGACTGTTACTAAAAGAAAAAAACATTCTTATTCAAAATAGAGGATCTTAGGCATATAAGCGCTTTGCAACTGCTTGCTAAGCTGCGGCGGCGTCTCCGTGAGAACCTGGGGGTGTAGAATCGAGAGATGTGCACCAGCACGCTTCTCTACCTCGAAAATGCGTTGCTCAAGCTATGTGGCGTAGTTTACCTCTTGCGGTTCTCCATTTTTTTTTTTTTTCATATTTGCGGAATATCTTGGCCGAAGGTTATGCTTGGTGTCGTTATACAAAAGAACCCTCGCACTGCATTCTTGTGCTTCGCCACGGCGTCGACTGCAAACAGCATCATAAAGTTGACTGGCACAGACGGTAGCTATCAACACGCGCAGAGCATCAGCAACATTCTTAACAGGATTTATGGACAAGGATAGTTTAGAAGTATAGTCACAGTAAGCTATAAGCTGAAAGCTGAAATGCAGCTAAATGCATAATCATGTCTGTCCCGGACACAGACATGAGATATAATCGTGTTACCTCCTCTTTGGACATCTCCCTGCCTACCTGCCACATTACTCACAGGGATCACTCAAAAATTTTGTACTCTACACAGACAACCGTAAGCTCCCCAATTTTTGTTCCTCTCCAAGCCTTAATCATATAGACGTCGTTTGCCGCAGGTTTCATCCTTCTCTCAGCAAGTACTACCCAGAAGCTGCATGGAAAGCAACTCCGGGTAAGGGCGTCGATCAAGTCCGGCTTCTCGGACTACTGAACCGCAGATGCCTTAAATCTTATAGAGCTTCTGCTCAGAGTTCGCGCTATATAGCATTAACATAATTCTAAACCCCCGAGAAAACCTCTCTATTCTATTCTATATTCTACTAACCGCTTATATACCTTAATTTCGTTTTATAAACATCTATTTTAGACGCATCTGCTACTTACAGAAAGTCACTAATAGAATAGTTTTAGGTTAGTAATAAAGTTCAAATTATCCGCATTGGTAAAACGTAGGTACTGTATTCTACACAACGGATTTTTATTATGCTACCATAGATGTATGCAAGGTAAATAACCCGGATTAGGAAAGAAAGAGCTTACACCACTTAAGGAACTTGGCCAGTTCGTCACATTCTTCTTTCTAGAGTGAGCTATTGCTATATGATAATTGCGGGTGGCAATGCAAGTTTCGCTACGCTCGCACTTATCATCCGTGTATACTGTCTTGTTTAGGTGGTGTACCACCCTACATCCCCTCGGAGCCACCATATTAGATGAGCTAATGATTCTCCTGCGCAAAGGTTAGTTACTCTTGTAACGGGCAAGCCGCTTGAGCGGCGGCTGTGCCGCCGAGCTTCT
>NW_017387611.1:0-1591 GCF_001636725.1 Cordyceps fumosorosea ARSEF 2679 | reverse complement strand
GGGCGACGTCCACGGGGGACGTGCCGCGGGCAGCGCCCCTGGCGCACAGCCGAAGCATACTCTTGTCCATCTGTACGTGCGGGCGGTATTATTCAGCTGCATATTAATACCAAACTCACAAAGTATCAGTGCTTGACTGCTCCTATGCTCGGCAAAGGCTCCCCATCCTGCTAGCTCTCACAGCTCCAACTGAAAAACAAGTACCTCGGCCTCGTCGTTGTTCGGCTCAGGATTCATTGTGGTATGGCTGCAAAATTGCAAGCGTGTCTTGTAAGCATCCTCAGCGTTGACTGTGGGAGCTCGCCCGCTTCGTTTGTCCGGATCCTCACGATGACGCATCTGTTCTGAAACTGCCTGACAGGACAGAATAGAAGCGTGATGCCGAGTTTTATCGCTGCCATCGCATTTCGTTGCTTGTATGAGCTGCCGTGTGAGCGCGGAATCTGACTTTTTGCTGCCGCTGATTTTGGCTTTGGCAATCTGTTTCGTCCATATCTGCTCATGAGGCTCGCGGTCTCGCGTTTGTGGTACCCCCTTTTGAAGTCTCGCACGTCGTCGCATTGTAGATTGTCCGACGGATTGTACCGATATGGCAAATACGAGATCATTTATATGAGCTGAACCATCGTGCAGAGCTTATTATAGGATTTGGTGTACGCTTCTGCCCTCTCTGCATAAGAAGCGGGCTTGTACATTGTATAGCTCGGAAATAGACAGATAGTGGACCCTTTCTAGAGTCAGCCAATCTGTTCATCTGAGACCCTTCTCAAAGCACAATTTGTTTACGTTTATCCTGGCTACAACGTGGGCCAGTCGGAACAGCGGTAGCGGCAAAGTCGAGCCGGCTGATCACATTGGCCTGACTCGACGAGGGCACTGAACCGGCCGTATCGGCAATCAGGACAAGATTTCATCAAATGCATTCACGACTCGGTGGGTCAGCTGATTGGCAAGGCAAACAATATCGTTGTAGGCTGGGATTCATCGAGCAAGAACAAACTGTTGCAAGCGGCCAAGATACAAGCCAAAACTGCAACACAGCAAGCACGGCACCTGAGATTCAGTTTCCGCTGATGAAATCCACGACTTTGAACATCGGACGTAGAAAACTTGGAGGTGAACGGTGTTTGCCTGAAGGAGTAGGGAAATTCTCCAAGGAAATGGATGCCGCTCTTAGGAAATGGCCATGAGAGGAGCGCTCAGCGCTTCCCCAACTAAGAACAGACATGGCAAGACTGAATGGTTATCTCCACCGCATCAAGGCAGTGACCTATGAACAATGCGCATGCGGACAGGCGAGGAAAACGGTGGAGCACTTCCTCTTCCAATGCCTGTAATGGGAGAACAGCGAAAAGAGATGCGAGCAAGCGCGAGCACGAGATGGAGTGATTTGTCCTTCTGATTGAGGGGGTAGGGGGTAATTGCCGAAATGGACACCGCACATGGGTAAGAACACGAACAAGGATGAGGAAATGAGGGGAGACAGAAGTGTACGTAAGACTAGCTAGTGAGCCTATTGGCTGGAAGCCACCGGGCGTAATAAACAATGAATGAATGTTCCGTTCGCTTACGTACAGTTAGGCTGGTGCTT
>NW_017387610.1:0-1611 GCF_001636725.1 Cordyceps fumosorosea ARSEF 2679 | reverse complement strand
AGAATTATTAAATTTAGTACGTCTTAATACCCTTACTACTCTTATACGTGTGTGTTATATTGTTTTTATTACTAATTTATAATATTAGATTTCTACTCTACTACTACTACTATTTTTATAAGAATCTATAAATTCTAATAGTTTATTAAATTTATAGCTAATTTATGTGTATAGTAACTAATTAATGAATTTTTTTTTTTTTTATTTTTTTTTTTTTTTAAAAAAATCAATATATGTATTCCCTACGGCTTTATAGTGACTTTACTAACCCCTTATAGGTCCTCTACTACCACTACTATCACTATTGCCCTAGAATTTCTAGTTAAGTAAGTTAGTATAAATTTTATACACGTTTACTATTAATTCACTATATAGTACTATCCTTCTTTACTTAAGTAAAAATAAGAAGGGTTTTATTTATACTAGTTTATAAGTACCTATCTCCCTACTATAACACCCCTACTAATTCACTATAAAGTCACACTACTAGCTACTACTACTATCTATAGTACTTTATTAATTACACTACTCTAGTGTATTACCTAGAGACTAATAGTAAGTAGTGAATTTATAGTGAATTCGTAGTTAGCTCATACGGGTGTAGATTAGTCTAAGAAGTACTTTTAGTACTAGGATAGTGTATAAGAGTGCCTTACCCTCACTATAAGTAAGTAGTGAGTTTTTACTGCCCTCTAGGCTATACACTACTATAGTGAGGTAGTAAGTTATATCTGTTCTTATAGTGAGTTTACTACTAATTCATTACTAGGATAAGTCCTTAATTTTATAGGGTAAGAAGATCCTAGAGGATACTAATAAAGTTATTAAGACTTTATAGGGAAAATATTACTATATTAAAGTAATAACTAAGTATAGAGTTTATACTAATACTACTATATGTATATAGCTTTTTACTATGTGTATAGTATACTACTATACTAGTGTTATACACTCCCTTATAGTAAGTATAATAGGTCCTCCTTATAACTTTATAACTAACTCATATAGGTGTCTACTAGCTTACTAGACCCTAGTAAGGTGCCCGCCCTACCTAACTTTAGGTAGGAGGAGGAGGAGGAGGGGGAGGCGTAGTAGTTACGGCCTCACTATAACCTCACTATAGCCTTATACTATAAAAGTTTTTAAGAATTTTAACGTTTTATATTATAACCTTATTAGTAGCTTATACCTTACTTATAGTATATTCGTACTAATTTTATTTTACTAAATAAGAATTCCTAGTTTCTTTATAGTGCCCTTATATTATCTTTATAGTATTCTTATTATATCTCTATACCCTTTATATTTATATATATAACTTATATTCCTTAGGTAGTACTAGATCTATAAAGTCACTACACTTTACCTATAAGTTTTCTACTTTTTTATATCCTACCTATTTTACTTTAAATAGTCTACACTTACTATTATACTTATAGTTAATAATTTCCTTAATAATATACTTATCCTTACTTTTAATAGGAGCTTATACTTCTATTATAGTACCTTTATATTAGTAATACGGCTTAAGGCTAGAGATATTAAATACATTATAAATTCTTAGGTACTATAGTAGGTCTAGTTTATATACTTATTTTATTATCCCTACTA
>NW_017387331.1:231035-231261 GCF_001636725.1 Cordyceps fumosorosea ARSEF 2679 | reverse complement strand
AGCTCTTTTTAATTTATTCTATATTAAAAAAGTTTAAAATAGTTAATAGTATATATATTAATAAATTATAAAGTACTATCATTATTATTACTACTATAATTATTATTATTATATTATGGATATATTCTTTTTTTTATAATTAAAAGAGATTATATAAAAAAAGCTTAAAAGTATTAACTTTAGTCTATTTAAATAGTCTTTATTTATATTATAAAAAATTAAATAA